>NC_071471.1:10346838-10448805 GCF_028500815.1 Rissa tridactyla
GACCAATCTCCAGACATATGGCCATTTTTGTGCCTGGCGCGGCGCCAAGTGGGAAAGGGTGGTTTTGAGGCTGAAGGCAGCAGGAAAGCCTGCAGCCCCCAGGTCTGTGGGTCTAGGCAAGAGTTTCCCAAAGAGCTTTAGAAGAAGGCATAGTTTTCCCTGCTGGCTCTTTGGGCGTGGGACCAGTCTTCAGACATATGGCCATTTTTGTGCCTGGCGCGGCGCCAAGTGGGAAAGGGTGGTTTTGAGGCTGAAGGCAGCAGGAAAGCCTGCAGCCCCCAGGTGTGTGGGGCTACGCAAGCGGTTCCCAAAGAGCTTTAGAAGAAGGCATAGTTTTCCCTGCTGGCTCTTTGGGCGTGGGACCAGTCTCCCCACATATGGCCATTTTTGTGCCTGGCGCGGCGCCAAGTGGGAAAGGGTGGTTTTGAGGCTGAAGGCAGCAGGAAAGCCTGCAGCCCCCAGGTGTGTGGGGCTACGCAAGCGGTTCCCAAAGAGCTTTAGAAGAAGGCGTAGTTTTCCCTGCTGGCTCTTTGGGCGTGGGACCCATGTCCAGCCATATGGCCATTTTTGTGCCTGGCGTGGCGCCAAGTGGGAAAGGGTGGTTTTGAGGCTGAAGGCAGCAGGAAAGCCTGCAGCCCCCAGGTGTGTGGGGCTACGCAAGCGGTTCCCAAAGAGCTTTAGAAGAAGGCATAGTTTTCCCTGCTGCTCCTTGGGCGTGGGACCCATCTCCAGCCATATGGCCATTTTTGTGCCTGGTGCGGCGCCAAGTGGGAAAGGGTGGTTTTGAGGCTGAAGGCAGCAGGAAAGGCCACAGCCCCAAGTTCTCTGGGGCTATGCAAGGGGTTCCCAAAGAGCTTTCAACAAGCCACAGTTTTCCCTCTTGCCTCTTTGGGCGTGGGAGCAATCGCCAGACATATAGATATTTTGGAGCCTGGCGTGGTGCCAAGTGGGAAAGGGTGGTTTTGAGGCTGAAGGCAGCAGGAAAGCCTGCAGCCCCCAGGTGTGTGGGGCTACGCAAGCGGTTCCCAAAGAGCTTTAGAAGAAGGCATAGTTTTCCCTGCTGGCTCTTTGGGCGTGGGACCAGTCTCCCCACATATGGCCATTTTTGTGCCTGGCGCGGCGCCAAGTGGGCAAGGGTGGTTTTGAGGCTGAAGGCAGCAGGAAAGCCTGCAGCCCCCAGGTGTGTGGGGCTACGCAAGCGGTTCCAAAAGAGCTTGAGAACAAGGCATAGTTTTCCCTGCTGGCTCTTTGGGCGTGGGACCCATGTCCAGCCATATGGCCATTTTTGTGCCTGGTGCGGCGCCAAGTGGGAAAGGGTGGTTTTGAGGCTGAAGGCAGCAGGAAAGCCTGCAGCCCCCAGGTGTGTGGGGCTACACAAGCAGTTCCCAAAGAGCTTTAGAAGAAGGCGTAGTTTTCCCTGCTGGCTCTTTGGGCGTGGGACCCATCTCCAGACATATGGCCATTCTTGTGCCTGGCGCGGCGCCAAGTGGGAAAGGGTGGTTTTGAGGCTGAAGGCAGCAGGAAAGCCTGCAGCCCCCAGGTGTGTGGGGCTACGCAAGCGGTTCCCAAAGAGCTTTAGAAGAAGGCATAGTTTTCCCTGCTGGCTCTTTGGGCGTGGGACCCATCTCCAGACATATGGCCCTTTTTGTGCCTGGCGCGGCGCCAAGTGGGAAAGGGTGGTTTTGAGGCTGAAGGCAGCAGGAAAGCCTGCAGCCCCCAGGTGTGTGGGGCTACGCAAGCGGTTCCCAAAGAGCTTTAGAAGAAGGCGTAGTTTTCCCTGCTGGCTCTTTGGGCGTGGGACCCATCTCCACACATATGGCCATTTTTGTGCCTGGCGCGGGGCCAGGTGGGAAAGGGTGGTTTTGAGGCTGAAGGCAGCAGGAAAGCCTGCAGCCCCCAGGTGTGTGGGGCTACGCAAGCGGTTTCCAAAGAGCTTTAGAAGAAGGCATAGTTTTCCCTGCTGGCTCTTTGGGCGTGGGACCCATGTTCAGACATATGGCCATTTTTGTGCCTGGCGCGGCGCCAAGTGGGAAAGGGTGGTTTTGAGGCTGAAGGCAGCAGGAAAGCCTGCAGCCCCCAGGTGTGTGGGGCTACGCAAGCGGTTCCCAAAGAGCTTTAGAAGAAGGCGTAGTTTTCCCTGCTGGCTCTTTGGGCGTGGGACCCATCTCCAGCCCTCTGGCCTTTTTTGTGCCTGGCGCGGCGCCAAGTGGGAAAGGGTGGTTTTGAGGCTGAAGGCGCCAGGAAAGGCCACAGCCCCAAGTTCTGTGGGTCTAGGCAAGAGTTTCCCAAAGAGCTTTAGAACAAGGCATAGTTTTCCCTGCTGGCTCTTTGGGCGTGGGACCAATCTCCAGACATATGGCCATTTTTGTGCCTGGCGCGGCGCCTAGTGGGAAAGGGTGGTTTTGAGGCTGAAGGCAGCAGGAAAGCCTGCAGCCCCCAGGTCTGTGGGTCTAGGCAAGAGTTTCCCAAAGAGCTTTAGAAGAAGGCGTAGTTTTCCCTGCTGGCTCTTTGGGCGTGGGACCCATCTCCAGACATATGGCCATTTTTGTGCCTGGCGCGGCGCCAAGTGGGAAAGGGTGGTTTTGAGGCTGAAGGCAGCAGGAAAGCCTGCAGCCCCCAGGTGTGTGGGGCTACGCAAGCAGTTCCCAAAGAGCTTTAGAAGAAGGCGTAGTTTTCCCTGCTGGCTCTTTGGGCGTGGGACCCATCTCCAGACATATGGCCATTTTTGTTCCTGGCGCGGCGCCAAGTGGGAAAGGGTGGTTTTGAGGCTGAAGGCAGCAGGAAAGCCTGCAGCCCCCAGGTGTGTGGGGCTACGCAAGCGGTTCCCAAAGAGCTTTAGAAGAAGGCATAGTTTTCCCTGCTGGCTCTTTGGGCGTGGGACCCATCTCCAGCCATCTGGCCTTTTTTGTGCCTGGCGCGGCGCCAAGTGGGAAAGGGTGGTTTTGAGGCTGAAGGCGCCAGGAAAGGCCACAGCCCCAAGTTCTGTGGGTCTAGGCAAGAGTTTCCCAAAGAGCTTTAGAACAAGGCATAGTTTTCCCTGCTGGCTCTTTGGGCGTGGGACCAGTCTCCAGACATATGGCCATTTTTGTGCCTGGCGCGGCGCCAAGTGGGAAAGGGTGGTTTTGAGGCTGAAGGCAGCAGGAAAGCCTGCAGCCCCCAGGTGTGTGGGGCTACGCAAGCGGTTCCCAAAGAGCTTTAGAAGAAGGCATAGTTTTCCCTGCTGGCTCTTTGGGCGTGGGACCAGTCTCCCCACATATGGCCATTTTTGTGCCTGGCGCGGCGCCAAGTGGGAAAGTGTGGTTTTGAGGCTGAAGGCAGCAGGAAAGCCTGCAGCCCCCAGGTGTGTGGGGCTATGCAAGCGGTTCCCAAAGAGCTTTAGAAGAAGGCATAGTTTTCCCTGCTGGCTCTATGGGCGTGGGACCCATCTCCATACATATGGCCATTTTTGTGCCTTGCGCGGCGCCAAGTGGGCAAGGGTGGTTTTGAGGCTGAAGGCAGCAGGAAAGCCTGCAGCCCCCAGGTGTGTGGGGCTACGCAAGCGGTTCCCAAAGAGCTTTAGAACAAGGCATAGTATTCCCTGCTGGCTCTTTGGGCGTGGGACCCATGTCCAGACATATGGCCCTTTTTGTGCCTGGCGCGGTGCCAAGTGGGAAAGGGTGGTTTTGAGGCTGAAGGCAGCAGGAAAGCCTGCAGCCCCCAGGTGTGTGGGGCTACGCAAGCGGTTCCCAAAGAGCTTTAGAAGAAGGCGTAGTTTTCCCTGCTGGCTCTTTGGGCGTGGGACCCATCTCCAGACATATGGCCCTTTTTGTGCCTGGCGCGGCGCCAAGTGGGCAAGGGTGGTTTTGAGGCTGAAGGCAGCAGGAAAGCCTGCAGCCCCCAGGTGTGTGGGGCTACGCAAGCGGTTCCCAAAGAGCTTTAGAAGAAGGTGTAGTTTTCCCTGCTGGCTCTTTGGGCGTGGGACCCATGTCCAGACATATGGCCATTTTTGTGCCTGGCGCGGCGCCAAGTGGGAAAGGGTGGTTTTGAGGCTGAAGGCAGCAGGAAAGCCTGCAGCCCCCAGGTGTGTGGGGCTACGCAAGCGGTTCCCAAAGAGCTTTAGAAGAAGGCGTAGTTTTCCCTGCTGGCTCTTTGGGCGTGGGACCCATGTTCAGACATATGGCCATTTTTGTGCCTGGCGCGGCGCCAAGTGGGAAAGGGTGGTTTTGAGGCTGAAGGCAGCAGGAAAGCCTGCAGCCCCCAGGTGTGTGGGGCTACGCAAGCGGTTCCCAAAGAGCTTTAGAAGAAGGCGTAGTTTTCCCTGCTGGCTCTTTGGGCGTGGGACCAGTCTCCAGCCATATGGCCATTTTTGTGCCTGGTGCGGCACCAAGTGGGAAAGGGTGGTTTTGAGGCTGAAGGCAGCAGGAAAGCCTGCAGCCCCCAGGTGTGTGGGGCTACGCAAGCGGTTCCCAAAGAGCTTTAGAAGAAGGTGTAGTTTTCCCTGCTGGCTCTTTGGGCGTGGGACCCATGTCCAGACATATGGCCATTTTTGTGCCTGGCGCGGCGCCAAGTGGGAAAGGGTGGTTTTGAGGCTGAAGGCAGCAGGAAAGCCTGCAGCCCCCAGGTGTGTGGGGCTACGCAAGCGGTTCCCAAAGAGCTTTAGAACAAGGCATAGTTTTCCCTGCTGGCTCTTTGGGCGTGGGACCCATCTCCAGACATATGGCCATTTTTGTGCCTGGCGCGGCGCCAAGTGGGAAAGGGTGGTTTTGAGGCTGAAGGCAGCAGGAAAGCCTGCAGCCCCCAGGTGTGTGGGGCTACGCAAGCGGTTCCCAAAGAGCTTTAGAAGAAGGCGTAGTTTTCCCTGCTGGCTCTTTGGGCGTGGGACCCATCTCCAGACATATGGCCATTTTTGTGCCTGGCGCGGCGCCAAGTGGGAAAGGGTGGTTTTGAGGCTGAAGGCAGCAGGAAAGCCTGCAGCCCCCAGGTGTGTGGGGCTACGCAAGCGGTTCCCAAAGAGCTTTAGAAGAAGGCATAGTTTTCCCTGCTGGCTCTTTGGGCGTGGGACCAATCTCCAGACATATGGCCATTTTTGTGCCTGGCGCGGCGCCAAGTGGGAAAGGGTGGTTTTGAGGCTGAAGGCAGCAGGAAAGCCTGCAGCCCCCAGGTGTGTGGGGCTACGCAAGCGGTTCCCAAAGAGCTTTAGAAGGAGGCATAGTTTTCCCTGCTGGCTCTTTGGGCGTGGGACCAATCTCCAGACATATGGCCATTTTTGTGCCTGGCGCGGCGCCAAGTGGGAAAGGGTGGTTTTGAGGCTGAAGGCAGCAGGAAAGCCTGCAGCCCCCAGGTGTGTGGGGCTACGCAAGCGGTTCCCAAAGAGCTTTAGAAGAAGGTGTAGTTTTCCCTGCTGGCTCTTTGGGCGTGGGACCCATGTCCAGCCATATGGCCATTTTTGTGCCTGGCGCGGCGCCAAGTGGGAAAGGGTGGTTTTGAGGCTGAAGGCAGCAGGAAAGCCTGCAGCCCCCAGGTGTGTGGGGCTACGCAAGCGGTTCCCAAAGAGCTTTAGAAGAAGGCATAGTTTTCCCTGCTGGCTCTTTGGGCGTGGGACCAGTCTCCCCACATATGGCCATTTTTGTGCCTGGCGCGGCGCCAAGTGGAAAAGGGTGGTTTTGAGGCTGAAGGCAGCAGGAAAGCCTGCAGCCCCCAGGTGTGTGGGGCTACGCAAGCGGTTCCCAAAGAGCTTTAGAAGAAGGCGTAGTTTTCCCTGCTGGCTCTTTGGGCGTGGGACCAGTCTCCAGACATATGGCCATTTTTGTGCCTGGCGCGGCACCAAGTGGGAAAGGGTGGTTTTGAGGCTGAAGGCAGCAGGAAAGCCTGCAGCCCCCAGGTGTGTGGGGCTACGCAAGCGGTTCCCAAAGAGCTTTAGAACAAGGCATAGTATTCCCTGCTGGCTCTTTGGGCGTGGGACCCATGTCCAGACATATGGCCCTTTTTGTGCCTGGCGCTGCGCCAAGTGGGAAAGGGTGGTTTTGAGGCTGAAGGCAGCAGGAAAGCCTGCAGCCCCCAGGTGTGTGGGGCTACGCAAGCGGTTCCCAAAGAGCTTTAGAAGAAGGCGTAGTTTTCCCTGCTGGCTCTTTGGGCGTGGGACCCATCTCCAGACATATGGCCCTTTTTGTGCCTGGCGCGGCGCCAAGTGGGCAAGGGTGGTTTTGAGGCTGAAGGCAGCAGGAAAGCCTGCAGCCCCCAGGTGTGTGGGGCTACGCAAGCGGTTCCCAAAGAGCTTTAGAAGAAGGCATAGTTTTCCCTGCTGGCTCTTTGGGCGTGGGACCCATCTCCAGACATATGGCCATTTTTGTGCCTGGCGCGGCGCCAAGTGGGAAAGGGTGGTTTTGAGGCTGAAGGCAGCAGGAAAGCCTGCACTCCCCAGGTCTGTGGGTCTAGGAAAGAGTTTCCCAAAGAGCTTTAGAAGAAGGCGTAGTTTTCCCTGCTGGCTCTTTGGGCGTGGGACCCATCTCCAGACATATGGCCATTTTTGTGCCTGGCGCGGCGCCAAGTGGGAAAGGGTGGTTTTGAGGCTGAAGGCAGCAGGAAAGCCTGCAGCCCCCAGGTGTGTGGGGCTACGCAAGCGGTTCCCAAAGAGCTTTAGAAGAAGGCGTAGTTTTCCCTGCTGGCTCTTTGGGCGTGGGACCAATCTCCAGCCATATGGCCATTTTTGTGCCTGGCGCGGCACCAAGTGGGAAAGGGTGGTTTTGAGGCTGAAGGCAGCAGGAAAGCCTGCAGCCCCCAGGTGTGTGGGGCTACGCAAGCGGTTCCCAAAGAGCTTTAGAAGAAGGCATAGTTTTCCCTGCTGGCTCTTTGGGCGTGGGACCAATCTCCAGACATATGGCCATTTTTGTGCCTGGCGCGGCGCCAAGTGGGCAAGGGTGGTTTTGAGGCTGAAGGCAGCAGGAAAGCCTGCAGCCCCCAGGTCTGTGGGTCTAGGCAAGAGTTTCCCAAAGAGCTTTAGAAGAAGGCATAGTTTTCCCTGCTGGCTCTTTGGGCGTGGGACCAGTCTTCAGACATATGGCCCTTTTTGTGCCTGGCGCGGCGCCAAGTGGGAAAGGGTGGTTTTGAGGCTGAAGGCAGCAGGAAAGCCTGCAGCCCCCAGGTGTGTGGGGCTACGCAAGCGGTTCCCAAAGAGCTTTAGAAGAAGGCATAGTTTTCCCTGCTGGCTCTTTGGGCGTGGGACCAGTCTCCCCACATATGGCCATTTTTGTGCCTGGCGCGGCGCCAAGTGGAAAAGGGTGGTTTTGAGGCTGAAGGCAGCAGGAAAGCCTGCAGCCCCCAGGTGTGTGGGGCTACGCAAGCGGTTCCCAAAGAGCTTTAGAAGAAGGCGTAGTTTTCCCTGCTGGCTCTTTGGGCGTGGGACCCATGTCCAGCCATATGGCCATTTTTGTGCCTGGCGCGGCGCCAAGTGGGAAAGGGTGGTTTTGAGGCTGAAGGCAGCAGGAAAGCCTGCAGCCCCCAGGTGTGTGGGGCTACGCAAGCGGTTCCCAAAGAGCTTTAGAAGAAGGCATAGTTTTCCCTGCTGCTCCTTGGGCGTGGGACCCATCTCCAGCCATATGGCCATTTTTGTGCCTGGTGCGGCGCCAAGTGGGAAAGGGTGGTTTTGAGGCTGAAGGCAGCAGGAAAGGCCACAGCCCCAAGTTCTCTGGGGCTATGCAAGGGGTTCCCAAAGAGCTTTCAACAAGCCACAGTTTTCCCTCTTGCCTCTTTGGGCGTGGGAGCAATCGCCAGACATATAGATATTTTGGAGCCTGGCGCGGCGCCAAGTGGGAAAATGTGGTTTTGAGGCTGAAGGCAGCAGGAAAGCCTGCAGCCCCCAGGTGTGTGGGGCTACGCAAGCGGTTCCCAAAGAGCTTTAGAAGAAGGCATAGTTTTCCCTGCTGGCTCTTTGGGCGTGGGACCCATCTCCAGCCATCTGGCCTTTTTTGTACTTGGCGTGGCGCCAAGTGGGAAAGGGTTGTTTTGAGGTTGAAGGCAGCAGGAAATGCCACACCCCAAGTTCTGTGGGGCTAGACAAGGGGTTCCCAAAGAGCTTTAAACAAGCCACAGTTTTCCCTGCTGGCTCTTTGGGCGTGGGAGCAATCGCCAGACATTTAGATATTTTGGAGCCTGGCGTGGTGCCAAGTGGGAAAGGGTGGTTTTGAGGCTGAAGGCAGCAGGAAAGCCTGCAGCCCCCAGGTGTGTGTGGCTACGCAAGCGGTTCCCAAAGAGCTTTAGAAGAAGGCATAGTTTTCCCTGCTGGCTCTTTGGGCGTGGGACCAGTCTCCCCACATATGGCCATTTTTGTGCCTGGCGCGGCGCCAAGTGGAAAAGGGTGGTTTTGAGGCTGAAGGCAGCAGGAAAGCCTGCAGCCCCCAGGTGTGTGGGGCTACGCAAGCGGTTCCCAAAGAGCTTTAGAAGAAGGCGTAGTTTTCCCTGCTGGCTCTTTGGGCGTGGGACCCATGTCCAGCCATATGGCCATTTTTGTGCCTGGCGCGGCGCCAAGTGGGAAAGGGTGGTTTTGAGGCTGAAGGCAGCAGGAAAGCCTGCAGCCCCCAGGTGTGTGGGGCTACGCAAGCGGTTCCCAAAGAGCTTTAGAACAAGGCATATTTTTCCCTGCTGGCTCTTTGGGCGTGGGACCCATGTCCAGACATATGGCCCTTTTTGTGCCTGGCGCGGCGCCAAGTGGGAAAGGGTGGTTTTGAGGCTGAAGGCAGCAGGAAAGCCTGCAGCCCCCAGGTGTGTGGGGCTACGCAAGCGGTTCCCAAAGAGCTTTAGAAGAAGGCGTAGTTTTCCCTGCTGGCTCTTTGGGCGTGGGACCCATCTCCAGACATATGGCCCTTTTTGTGCCTGGCGCGGCGCCAAGTGGGCAAGGGTGGTTTTGAGGCTGAAGGCAGCAGGAAAGCCTGCAGCCCCCAGGTGTGTGGGGCTACGCAAGCGGTTCCCAAAGAGCTTTAGAAGAAGGTGTAGTTTTCCCTGCTGGCTCTTTGGGCGTGGGACCCATGTCCAGACATATGGCCATTTTTGTGCCTGGCGCGGCGCCAAGTGGGAAAGGGTGGTTTTGAGGCTGAAGGCAGCAGGAAAGCCTGCAGCCCCCAGGTGTGTGGGGCTACGCAAGCGGTTCCCAAAGAGCTTTAGAAGAAGGCATAGTTTTCCCTGCTGGCTCTTTGGGCGTGGGACCCATCTCCAGACATATGGCCCTTTTTGTGCCTGGCGCGGCGCCAAGTGGGAAAGGGTGGTTTTGAGGCTGAAGGCAGCAGGAAAGCCTGCAGCCCCCAGGTCTGTGGGTCTAGGAAAGAGTTTCCCAAAGAGCTTTAGAAGAAGGCGTAGTTTTCCCTGCTGGCTCTTTGGGCGTGGGACCCATCTCCAGACATATGGCCATTTTTGTGCCTGGCGCGGCGCCAAGTGGGAAAGGGTGGTTTTGAGGCTGAAGGCAGCAGGAAAGCCTGCAGCCCCCAGGTGTGTGGGGCTACGCAAGCGGTTCCCAAAGAGCTTTAGAAGAAGGCATAGTTTTCCCTGCTGGCTCTTTGGGCGTGGGACCAATCTCCAGACATATGGCCATTTTTGTGCCTGGCGCGGCGCCAAGTGGGCAAGGGTGGTTTTGAGGCTGAAGGCAGCAGGAAAGCCTGCAGCCCCCAGGTCTGTGGGTCTAGGCAAGAGTTTCCCAAAGAGCTTTAGAAGAAGGCATAGTTTTCCCTGCTGGCTCTTTGGGCGTGGGACCAGTCTTCAGACATATGGCCATTTTTGTGCCTGGCGCGGCGCCAAGTGGGCAAGGGTGGTTTTGAGGCTGAAGGCAGCAGGAAAGCCTGCAGCCCCCAGGTGTGTGGGGCTACGCAAGCGGTTCCCAAAGAGCTTTAGAAGAAGGCATAGTTTTCCCTGCTGGCTCTTTGGGCGTGGGACCAGTCTCCCCACATATGGCCATTTTTGTGCCTGGCGCGGCGCCAAGTGGAAAAGGGTGGTTTTGAGGCTGAAGGCAGCAGGAAAGCCTGCAGCCCCCCAGGTGTGTGGGGCTACGCAAGCGGTTTCCCAAAGAGCTTTAGAAGAAGGCGTAGTTTTCCCTGCTGGCTCTTTGGGCGTGGGACCCATGTCCAGCCATATGGCCATTTTTGTGCCTGGCGCGGCGCCAAGTGGGAAAGGGTGGTTTTGAGGCTGAAGGCAGCAGGAAAGCCTGCAGCCCCCAGGTGTGTGGGGCTACGCAAGCGGTTCCCAAAGAGCTTTAGAAGAAGGCATAGTTTTCCCTGCTGCTCCTTGGGCGTGGGACCCATCTCCAGCCATATGGCCATTTTTGTGCCTGGTGCGGCGCCAAGTGGGAAAGGGTGGTTTTGAGGCTGAAGGCAGCAGGAAAGGCCACAGCCCCAAGTTCTCTGGGGCTACGCAAGCGGTTCCCAAAGAGCTTTAGAAGAAGGCATAGTTTTCCCTGCTGGCTCTTTGGGCGTGGGACCAATCTCCAGACATATGGCCATTTTTGTGCCTGGCGCGGCGCCAAGTGGAAAGGGTGGTTTTGAGGCTGAAGGCAGCAGGAAAGCCTGCAGCCCCCAGGTGTGTGGGGCTACGCAAGCGGTTCCCAAAGAGCTTTAGAAGAAGGCATAGTTTTCCCTGCTGGCTCTTTGGGCGTGGGACCAATCTCCAGACATATGGCCATTTTTGTGCCTGGCGCGGCGCCAAGTGGGAAAGGGTGGTTTTGAGGCTGAAGGCAGCAGGAAAGCCTGCAGCCCCCAGGTGTGTGGGGCTACGCAAGCGGTTCCCAAAGAGCTTTAGAAGAAGGTGTAGTTTTCCCTGCTGGCTCTTTGGGCGTGGGGACCCATGTCCAGCCATATGGCCATTTTTGTGCCTGGCGCGGCGCCAAGTGGGAAAGGGTGGTTTTGAGGCTGAAGGCAGCAGGAAAGCCTGCAGCCCCCAGGTGTGTGGGGCTACGCAAGCGGTTCCCAAAGAGCTTTAGAAGAAGGCATAGTTTTCCCTGCTGGCTCTTTGGGCGTGGGACCAGTCTCCCCACATATGGCCATTTTTGTGCCTGGCGCGGCGCCAAGTGGAAAAGGGTGGTTTTGAGGCTGAAGGCAGCAGGAAAGCCTGCAGCCCCCAGGTGTGTGGGGCTACGCAAGCGGTTCCCAAAGAGCTTTAGAAGAAGGCGTAGTTTTCCCTGCTGGCTCTTTGGGCGTGGGACCAGTCTCCAGACATATGGCCATTTTTGTGCCTGGCGCGGCGCCAAGTGGGCAAGGGTGGTTTTGAGGCTGAAGGCAGCAGGAAAGCCTGCAGCCCCCAGGTGTGTGGGGCTACGCAAGCGGTTCCCAAAGAGCTTTAGAACAAGGCATAGTATTCCCTGCTGGCTCTTTGGGCGTGGGACCCATGTCCAGACATATGGCCCTTTTTGTGCCTGGCGCGGCGCCAAGTGGGAAAGGGTGGTTTTGAGGCTGAAGGCAGCAGGAAAGCCTGCAGCCCCCAGGTGTGTGGGGCTACGCAAGCGGTTCCCAAAGAGCTTTAGAAGAAGGCGTAGTTTTCCCTGCTGGCTCTTTGGGCGTGGGACCCATCTCCAGACATATGGCCCTTTTTGTGCCTGGCGCGGCGCCAAGTGGGCAAGGGTGGTTTTGAGGCTGAAGGCAGCAGGAAAGCCTGCAGCCCCCAGGTGTGTGGGGCTACGCAAGCGGTTCCCAAAGAGCTTTAGAAGAAGGTGTAGTTTTCCCTGCTGGCTCTTTGGGCGTGGGACCCATGTCCAGACATATGGCCATTTTTGTGCCTGGCGCGGCCCCAAGTGGGAAAGGGTGGTTTTGAGGCTGAAGGCAGCAGGAAAGCCTGCAGCCCCCAGGTGTGTGGGGCTACGCAAGCGGTTCCCAAAGAGCTTTAGAAGAAGGCATAGTTTTCCCTGCTGGCTCTTTGGGCGTGGGACCCATCTCCAGACATATGGCCATTTTTGTGCCTGGCGCGGCGCCAAGTGGGAAAGGGTGGTTTTGAGGCTGAAGGCAGCAGGAAAGCCTGCAGCCCCCAGGTGTGTGGGGCTACGCAAGCGGTTCCCAAAGAGCTTTAGAAGAAGGCGTAGTTTTCCCTGCTGGCTCTTTGGGCGTGGGACCAATCTCCAGCCATATGGCCATTTTTGTGCCTGGCGCGGCACCAAGTGGGAAAGGGTGGTTTTGAGGCTGAAGGCAGCAGGAAAGCCTGCAGCCCCCAGGTGTGTGGGGCTACGCAAGCGGTTCCCAAAGAGCTTTAGAAGAAGGCATAGTTTTCCCTGCTGGCTCTTTGGGCGTGGGACCAATCTCCAGACATATGGCCATTTTTGTGCCTGGCGCGGCGCCAAGTGGGCAAGGGTGGTTTTGAGGCTGAAGGCAGCAGGAAAGCCTGCAGCCCCCAGGTCTGTGGGTCTAGGCAAGAGTTTCCCAAAGAGCTTTAGAAGAAGGCATAGTTTTCCCTGCTGGCTCTTTGGGCGTGGGACCAGTCTTCAGACATATGGCCCTTTTTGTGCCTGGCGCGGCGCCAAGTGGGCAAGGGTGGTTTTGAGGCTGAAGGCAGCAGGAAAGCCTGCAGCCCCCAGGTGTGTGGGGCTACGCAAGCGGTTC
This sequence comes from Rissa tridactyla, assembly GCF_028500815.1. Taxonomy (NCBI): domain Eukaryota; kingdom Metazoa; phylum Chordata; class Aves; order Charadriiformes; family Laridae; genus Rissa; species Rissa tridactyla. The sequence goes on from NC_071471.1 coordinate 10,359,381, forward strand.
CCAAAGAGCTTTAGAAGAAGGCATAGTTTTCCCTGCTGGCTCTTTGGGCGTGGGACCAGTCTCCCCACATATGGCCATTTTTGTGCCTGGCGCGGCGCCAAGTGGAAAAGGGTGGTTTTGAGGCTGAAGGCAGCAGGAAAGCCTGCAGCCCCCAGGTGTGTGGGGCTACGCAAGCGGTTCCCAAAGAGCTTTAGAAGAAGGCGTAGTTTTCCCTGCTGGCTCTTTGGGCGTGGGACCCATGTCCAGCCATATGGCCATTTTTGTGCCTGGCGCGGCGCCAAGTGGGCAAGGGTGGTTTTGAGGCTGAAGGCAGCAGGAAAGCCTGCAGCCCCCAGGTGTGTGGGGCTACGCAAGCGGTTCCCAAAGAGCTTTAGAAGAAGGCATAGTTTTCCCTGCTGCTCCTTGGGCGTGGGACCCATCTCCAGCCATATGGCCATTTTTGTGCCTGGTGCGGCGCCAAGTGGGAAAGGGTGGTTTTGAGGCTGAAGGCAGCAGGAAAGGCCACAGCCCCAAGTTCTCTGGGGCTATGCAAGGGGTTCCCAAAGAGCTTTCAACAAGCCACAGTTTTCCCTCTTGCCTCTTTGGGCGTGGGAGCAATCGCCAGACATATAGATATTTTGGAGCCTGGCGCGGCGCCAAGTGGGAAAATGTGGTTTTGAGGCTGAAGGCAGCAGGAAAGCCTGCAGCCCCCAGGTGTGTGGGGCTACGCAAGCGGTTCCCAAAGAGCTTTAGAAGAAGGCATAGTTTTCCCTGCTGGCTCTTTGGGCGTGGGACCCATCTCCAGCCATCTGGCCTTTTTTGTACTTGGCGTGGCGCCAAGTGGGAAAGGGTTGTTTTGAGGTTGAAGGCAGCAGGAAATGCCACACCCCAAGTTCTGTGGGGCTAGGCAAGGGGTTCCCAAAGAGCTTTAAACAAGCCACAGTTTTCCCTGCTGGCTCTTTGGGCGTGGGAGCAATCGCCAGACATTTAGATATTTTGGAGCCTGGCGTGGTGCCAAGTGGGAAAGGGTGGTTTTGAGGCTGAAGGCAGCAGGAAAGCCTGCAGCCCCCAGGTGTGTGTGGCTACGCAAGCGGTTCCCAAAGAGCTTTAGAAGAAGGCATAGTTTTCCCTGCTGGCTCTTTGGGCGTGGGACCAGTCTCCCCACATATGGCCATTTTTGTGCCTGGCGCGGCGCCAAGTGGAAAAGGGTGGTTTTGAGGCTGAAGGCAGCAGGAAAGCCTGCAGCCCCCAGGTGTGTGGGGCTACGCAAGCGGTTCCCAAAGAGCTTTAGAAGAAGGCGTAGTTTTCCCTGCTGGCTCTTTGGGCGTGGGACCCATGTCCAGCCATATGGCCATTTTTGTGCCTGGCGCGGCGCCAAGTGGGAAAGGGTGGTTTTGAGGCTGAAGGCAGCAGGAAAGCCTGCAGCCCCCAGGTGTGTGGGGCTACGCAAGCGGTTCCCAAAGAGCTTTAGAACAAGGCATAGTTTTCCCTGCTGGCTCTTGGGCGTGGGACCCATGTCCAGACATATGGCCCTTTTTGTGCCTGGCGCGGCGCCAAGTGGGAAAGGGTGGTTTTGAGGCTGAAGGCAGCAGGAAAGCCTGCAGCCCCCAGGTGTGTGGGGCTACGCAAGCGGTTCCCAAAGAGCTTTAGAAGAAGGCGTAGTTTTCCCTGCTGGCTCTTTGGGCGTGGGACCCATCTCCAGACATATGGCCCTTTTTGTGCCTGGCGCGGCGCCAAGTGGGCAAGGGTGGTTTTGAGGCTGAAGGCAGCAGGAAAGCCTGCAGCCCCCAGGTGTGTGGGGCTACGCAAGCGGTTCCCAAAGAGCTTTAGAAGAAGGTGTAGTTTTCCCTGCTGGCTCTTTGGGCGTGGGACCCATGTCCAGACATATGGCCATTTTTGTGCCTGGCGCGGCGCCAAGTGGGAAAGGGTGGTTTTGAGGCTGAAGGCAGCAGGAAAGCCTGCAGCCCCCAGGTGTGTGGGGCTACGCAAGCGGTTCCCAAAGAGCTTTAGAAGAAGGCATAGTTTTCCCTGCTGGCTCTTTGGGCGTGGGACCCATCTCCAGACATATGGCCCTTTTTGTGCCTGGCGCGGCGCCAAGTGGGAAAGGGTGGTTTTGAGGCTGAAGGCAGCAGGAAAGCCTGCAGCCCCCAGGTCTGTGGGTCTAGGAAAGAGTTTCCCAAAGAGCTTTAGAAGAAGGCGTAGTTTTCCCTGCTGGCTCTTTGGGCGTGGGACCCATCTCCAGACATATGGCCATTTTTGTGCCTGGCGCGGCGCCAAGTGGGAAAGGGTGGTTTTGAGGCTGAAGGCAGCAGGAAAGCCTGCAGCCCCCAGGTGTGTGGGGCTACGCAAGCGGTTCCCAAAGAGCTTTAGAAGAAGGCGTAGTTTTCCCTGCTGGCTCTTTGGGCGTGGGACCAATCTCCAGCCATATGGCCATTTTTGTGCCTGGCGCGGCACCAAGTGGGAAAGGGTGGTTTTGAGGCTGAAGGCAGCAGGAAAGCCTGCAGCCCCCAGGTGTGTGGGGCTACGCAAGCGGTTCCCAAAGAGCTTTAGAAGAAGGCATAGTTTTCCCTGCTGGCTCTTTGGGCGTGGGACCAATCTCCAGACATATGGCCATTTTTGTGCCTGGCGCGGCGCCAAGTGGGCAAGGGTGGTTTTGAGGCTGAAGGCAGCAGGAAAGCCTGCAGCCCCCAGGTCTGTGGGTCTAGGCAAGAGTTTCCCAAAGAGCTTTAGAAGAAGGCATAGTTTTCCCTGCTGGCTCTTTGGGCGTGGGACCAGTCTTCAGACATATGGCCATTTTTGTGCCTGGCGCGGCGCCAAGTGGGCAAGGGTGGTTTTGAGGCTGAAGGCAGCAGGAAAGCCTGCAGCCCCCAGGTGTGTGGGGCTACGCAAGCGGTTCCCAAAGAGCTTTAGAAGAAGGCATAGTTTTCCCTGCTGGCTCTTTGGGCGTGGGACCAGTCTCCCCACATATGGCCATTTTTGTGCCTGGCGCGGCGCCAAGTGGAAAAGGGTGGTTTTGAGGCTGAAGGCAGCAGGAAAGCCTGCAGCCCCCAGGTGTGTGGGGCTACGCAAGCGGTTCCCAAAGAGCTTTAGAAGAAGGCGTAGTTTTCCCTGCTGGCTCTTTGGGCGTGGGACCCATGTCCAGCCATATGGCCATTTTTGTGCCTGGCGCGGCGCCAAGTGGGAAAGGGTGGTTTTGAGGCTGAAGGCAGCAGGAAAGCCTGCAGCCCCCAGGTGTGTGGGGCTACGCAAGCGGTTCCCAAAGAGCTTTAGAAGAAGGCATAGTTTTCCCTGCTGCTCCTTGGGCGTGGGACCCATCTCCAGCCATATGGCCATTTTTGTGCCTGGTGCGGCGCCAAGTGGGAAAGGGTGGTTTTGAGGCTGAAGGCAGCAGGAAAGGCCACAGCCCCAAGTTCTCTGGGGCTATGCAAGGGGTTCCCAAAGAGCTTTCAACAAGCCACAGTTTTCCCTCTTGCCTCTTTGGGCGTGGGAGCAATCGCCAGACATATAGATATTTTGGAGCCTGGCGCGGCGCCAAGTGGGAAAATGTGGTTTTGAGGCTGAAGGCAGCAGGAAAGCCTGCAGCCCCCAGGTGTGTGGGGCTACGCAAGCGGTTCCCAAAGAGCTTTAGAAGAAGGCATAGTTTTCCCTGCTGGCTCTTTGGGCGTGGGACCCATCTCCAGCCATCTGGCCTTTTTTGTACTTGGCGTGGCGCCAAGTGGGAAAGGGTTGTTTTGAGGCTGAAGGCAGCAGGAAAAGCCACACCCCAAGTTCTGTGGGGCTAGGCAAGGGGTTCCCAAAGAGCTTTAAACAAGCCACAGTTTTCCCTGCTGGCTCTTTGGGCGTGGGAGCAATCGCCAGACATTTAGATATTTTGGAGCCTGGCGTGGTGCCAAGTGGGAAAGGGTGGTTTTGAGGCTGAAGGCAGCAGGAAAGCCTGCAGCCCCCAGGTGTGTGGGGCTACGCAAGCGGTTCCCAAAGAGCTTTAGAAGAAGGCATAGTTTTCCCTGCTGGCTCTTTGGGCGTGGGACCAGTCTCCCCACATATGGCCATTTTTGTGCCTGGCGCGGCGCCAAGTGGAAAAGGGTGGTTTTGAGGCTGAAGGCAGCAGGAAAGCCTGCAGCCCCCAGGTGTGTGGGGCTACGCAAGCGGTTCCCAAAGAGCTTTAGAAGAAGGCGTAGTTTTCCCTGCTGGCTCTTTGGGCGTGGGACCCATGTCCAGCCATATGGCCATTTTTGTGCCTGGCGCGGCGCCAAGTGGGAAAGGGTGGTTTTGAGGCTGAAGGCAGCAGGAAAGCCTGCAGCCCCCAGGTGTGTGGGGCTACGCAAGCGGTTCCCAAAGAGCTTTAGAACAAGGCATAGTTTTCCCTGCTGGCTCTTTGGGCGTGGGACCCATGTCCAGACATATGGCCCTTTTTGTGCCTGGCGCGGCGCCAAGTGGGAAAGGGTGGTTTTGAGGCTGAAGGCAGCAGGAAAGCCTGCAGCCCCCAGGTGTGTGGGGCTACGCAAGCGGTTCCCAAAGAGCTTTAGAAGAAGGCGTAGTTTTCCCTGCTGGCTCTTTGGGCGTGGGACCCATCTCCAGACATATGGCCCTTTTTGTGCCTGGCGCGGCGCCAAGTGGGCAAGGGTGGTTTTGAGGCTGAAGGCAGCAGGAAAGCCTGCAGCCCCCAGGTGTGTGGGGCTACGCAAGCGGTTCCCAAAGAGCTTTAGAAGAAGGTGTAGTTTTCCCTGCTGGCTCTTTGGGCGTGGGACCCATGTCCAGACATATGGCCATTTTTGTGCCTGGCGCGGCGCCAAGTGGGAAAGGGTGGTTTTGAGGCTGAAGGCAGCAGGAAAGCCTGCAGCCCCCAGGTGTGTGGGGCTACGCAAGCGGTTCCCAAAGAGCTTTAGAAGAAGGCATAGTTTTCCCTGCTGGCTCTTTGGGCGTGGGACCCATCTCCAGACATATGGCCCTTTTTGTGCCTGGCGCGGCGCCAAGTGGGAAAGGGTGGTTTTGAGGCTGAAGGCAGCAGGAAAGCCTGCAGCCCCCAGGTCTGTGGGTCTAGGAAAGAGTTTCCCAAAGAGCTTTAGAAGAAGGCGTAGTTTTCCCTGCTGGCTCTTTGGGCGTGGGACCCATCTCCAGACATATGGCCATTTTTGTGCCTGGCGCGGCGCCAAGTGGGAAAGGGTGGTTTTGAGGCTGAAGGCAGCAGGAAAGCCTGCAGCCCCCAGGTGTGTGGGGCTACGCAAGCGGTTCCCAAAGAGCTTTAGAAGAAGGCGTAGTTTTCCCTGCTGGCTCTTTGGGCGTGGGACCAATCTCCAGCCATATGGCCATTTTTGTGCCTGGCGCGGCACCAAGTGGGAAAGGGTGGTTTTGAGGCTGAAGGCAGCAGGAAAGCCTGCAGCCCCCAGGTGTGTGGGGCTACGCAAGCGGTTCCCAAAGAGCTTTAGAAGAAGGCATAGTTTTCCCTGCTGGCTCTTTGGGCGTGGGACCAATCTCCAGACATATGGCCATTTTTGTGCCTGGCGCGGCGCCAAGTGGGCAAGGGTGGTTTTGAGGCTGAAGGCAGCAGGAAAGCCTGCAGCCCCCAGGTCTGTGGGTCTAGGCAAGAGTTTCCCAAAGAGCTTTAGAAGAAGGCATAGTTTTCCCTGCTGGCTCTTTGGGCGTGGGACCAGTCTTCAGACATATGGCCATTTTTGTGCCTGGCGCGGCGCCAAGTGGGCAAGGGTGGTTTTGAGGCTGAAGGCAGCAGGAAAGCCTGCAGCCCCCAGGTGTGTGGGGCTACGCAAGCGGTTCCCAAAGAGCTTTAGAAGAAGGCATAGTTTTCCCTGCTGGCTCTTTGGGCGTGGGACCAGTCTCCCCACATATGGCCATTTTTGTGCCTGGCGCGGCGCCAAGTGGAAAAGGGTGGTTTTGAGGCTGAAGGCAGCAGGAAAGCCTGCAGCCCCCAGGTGTGTGGGGCTACGCAAGCGGTTCCCAAAGAGCTTTAGAAGAAGGCGTAGTTTTCCCTGCTGGCTCTTTGGGCGTGGGACCCATGTCCAGCCATATGGCCATTTTTGTGCCTGGCGCGGCGCCAAGTGGGAAAGGGTGGTTTTGAGGCTGAAGGCAGCAGGAAAGCCTGCAGCCCCCAGGTGTGTGGGGCTACGCAAGCGGTTCCCAAAGAGCTTTAGAAGAAGGCATAGTTTTCCCTGCTGCTCCTAGGGCGTGGGACCCATCTCCAGCCATATGGCCATTTTTGTGCCTGGTGCGGCGCCAAGTGGGAAAGGGTGGTTTTGAGGCTGAAGGCAGCAGGAAAGGCCACAGCCCCAAGTTCTCTGGGGCTATGCAAGGGGTTCCCAAAGAGCTTTCAACAAGCCACAGTTTTCCCTCTTGCCTCTTTGGGCGTGGGAGCAATCGCCAGACATATAGATATTTTGGAGCCTGGCGCGGCGCCAAGTGGGAAAATGTGGTTTTGAGGCTGAAGGCAGCAGGAAAGCCTGCAGCCCCCAGGTGTGTGGGGCTACGCAAGCGGTTCCCAAAGAGCTTTAGAAGAAGGCATAGTTTTCCCTGCTGGCTCTTTGGGCGTGGGACCCATCTCCAGCCATCTGGCCTTTTTTGTACTTGGCGTGGCGCCAAGTGGGAAAGGGTTGTTTTGAGGCTGAAGGCAGCAGGAAAAGCCACACCCCAAGTTCTGTGGGGCTAGTCAAGGGGTTCCCAAAGAGCTTTAAACAAGCCACAGTTTTCCCTGCTGGCTCTTTGGGCGTGGGAGCAATCGCCAGACATTTAGATATTTTGGAGCCTGGCGTGGTGCCAAGTGGGAAAGGGTGGTTTTGAGGCTGAAGGCAGCAGGAAAGCCTGCAGCCCCCAGGTGTGTGGGGCTACGCAAGCGGTTCCCAAAGAGCTTTAGAAGAAGGCATAGTTTTCCCTGCTGCCTCTTTGGGCGTGGGACCCATGTCCAGACATATGGCCATTTTTGTGCCCGGCGCGGCGCCAAGTGGGAAAGGGTGGTTTTGAGGCTGAAGGCAGCAGGAAAGCCTGCAGCCCCCAGGTGTGTGGGGCTACGCAAGCGGTTCCCAAAGAGCTTTAGAAGAAGGCATAGTTTTCCCTGCTGGCTCTTTGGGCGTGGGACCCATGTCCAGCCATATGGCCATTTTTGTGCCTGGTGCGGCGCCAAGTGGGAAAGGGTGGTTTTGAGGCTGAAGGCAGCAGGAAAGCCTGCAGCCCCCAGGTGTGTGGGGCTACACAAGCAGTTCCCAAAGAGCTTTAGAAGAAGGCGTAGTTTTCCCTGCTGGCTCTTTGGGCGTGGGACCCATCTCCAGACATATGGCCCTTTTTGTGCCTGGCGCGGCGCCAAGTGGGAAAGGGTGGTTTTGAGGCTGAAGGCAGCAGGAAAGCCTGCAGCCCCCAGGTGTGTGGGGCTACGCAAGCGGTTCCCAAAGAGCTTTAGAAGAAGGCGTAGTTTTCCCTGCTGGCTCTTTGGGCGTGGGACCCATCTCCACACATATGGCCATTTTTGTGCCTGGCGCGGCGCCAGGTGGGAAAGGGTGGTTTTGAGGCTGAAGGCAGCAGGAAAGCCTGCAGCCCCCAGGTGTGTGGGGCTACGCAAGCGGTTTCCAAAGAGCTTTAGAAGAAGGCATAGTTTTCCCTGCTGGCTCTTTGGGCGTGGGACCCATGTTCAGACATATGGCCATTTTTGTGCCTGGCGCGGCGCCAAGTGGGAAAGGGTGGTTTTGAGGCTGAAGGCAGCAGGAAAGCCTGCAGCCCCCAGGTCTGTGGGGCTACGCAAGCGGTTCCCAAAGAGCTTTAGAAGAAGGCATAGTTTTCCCTGCTGGCTCTTTGGGCGTGGGACCAATCTCCAGACATATGGCCATTTTTGTGCCTGGCGCGGCCCCAAGTGGGAAAGGGTGGTTTTGAGGCTGAAGGCAGCAGGAAAGCCTGCAGCCCCCAGGTCTGTGGGTCTAGGCAAGAGTTTCCCAAAGAGCTTTAGAACAAGGCATAGTTTTCCCTGCTGGCTCTTTGGGCGTGGGACCAGTCTCCAGACATATGGCCATTTTTGTGCCTGGCGCGGCGCCAAGTGGGAAAGGGTGGTTTTGAGGCTGAAGGCAGCAGGAAAGCCTGCAGCCCCCAGGTGTGTGGGGCTACGCAAGCGGTTCCCAAAGAGCTTTAGAAGAAGGCGTAGTTTTCCCTGCTGGCTCTTTGGGCGTGGGACCCATCTCCAGACATATGGCCATTTTTGTGCCTGGCGCGGCGCCAAGTGGGAAAGGGTGGTTTTGAGGCTGAAGGCAGCAGGAAAGCCTGCAGCCCCCAGGTCTGTGGGGCTATGCAAGCGGTTCCCAAAGAGCTTTAGAAGAAGGCATAGTTTTCCCTGCTGGCTCTTTGGGCGTGGGACCAATCTCCAGCCATATGGCCATTTTTGTGCCTGGTGCGGCGCCAAGTGGGAAAGGGTGGTTTTGAGGCTGAAGGCAGCAGGAAAGGCCACAGGCCCAAGTACTGTGGGGCTATGCAAGGGGATCTCAAAGAGCTTTAAACAAGCCACAGTTTTCCCTCTTGGCTCTTTGGGCGTGGGAGTAATTGCCAGACATATAGATATTTTGGAGCCTGGCACGGCGCAAAGTGGGAAAGGGTGGTTTTGAGGCTGAAGGCAGCAGGAAAGCCTGCAGCCCCCAGGTGTGTGGGGCTACGCAAGCGGTTCCCAAAGAGCTTTAGAAGAAGGCATAGTTTTCCCTGCTGGCTCTTTGGGCGTGGGACCCATGTCCAGACATATGGCCATTTTTGTGCCTGGCGCGGCGCCAAGTGGGAAAGGGTGGTTTTGAGGCTGAAGGCAGCAGGAAAGCCTGCAGCCCCCAGGTGTGTGGGGCTACGCAAGCGGTTCCCAAAGAGCTTTAGAAGAAGGCATAGTTTTCCCTGCTGGCTCTTTGGGCGTGGGACCCATCTCCAGCCATCTGGCCTTTTTTGTGCCTGGCGCGGCGCCAAGTGGGAAAGGGTGGTTTTGAGGCTGAAGGCGCCAGGAAAGGCCACAGCCCCAAGTTCTGTTGGTCTAGGCAAGAGTTTCCCAAAGAGCTTTAGAAGAAGGCATAGTTTTCCCTGCTGGCTCTTTGGGCGTGGGACCCATCTCCAGCCATCTGGCCTTTTTTGTACTTGGCGTGGCGCCAAGTGGGAAAGGGTTGTTTTGAGGCTGAAGGCAGCAGGAAAAGCCACACCCCAAGTTCTGTGGGGCTAGGCAAGGGGTTCCCAAAGAGCTTTAAACAAGCCACAGTTTTCCCTGCTGGCTCTTTGGGCGTGGGAGCAATCGCCAGACATATAGATATTTTGGAGCCTGGCGTGGTGCCAAGTGGGAAAGGGTGGTTTTGAGTCTGAAGGCAGCAGGAAAGCCTGCAGCCCCCAGGTGTGTGGGGCTACGCAAGCGGTTCCCAAAGAGCTTTAGAAGAAGGCGTAGTTTTCCCTGCTGGCTCTTTGGGCGTGGGACCCATCTCCAGACATATGGCCCTTTTTGTGCCTGGCGCGGCGCCAAGTGGGCAAGGGTGGTTTTGAGGCTGAAGGCAGCAGGAAAGCCTGCAGCCCCCAGGTGTGTGGGGCTACGCAAGCGGTTCCCAAAGAGCTTTAGAAGAAGGTGTAGTTTTCCCTGCTGGCTCTTTGGGCGTGGGACCCATGTCCAGACATATGGCCATTTTTGTGCCTGGCGCGGCGCCAAGTGGGAAAGGGTGGTTTTGAGGCTGAAGGCAGCAGGAAAGCCTGCAGCCCCCAGGTGTGTGGGGCTACGCAAGCGGTTCCCAAAGAGCTTTAGAAGAAGGCGTAGTTTTCCCTGCTGGCTCTTTGGGCGTGGGACCCATGTTCAGACATATGGCCATTTTTGTGCCTGGCGCGGCGCCAAGTGGGAAAGGGTGGTTTTGAGGCTGAAGGCAGCAGGAAAGCCTGCAGCCCCCAGGTGTGTGGGGCTACGCAAGCGGTTCCCAAAGAGCTTTAGAAGAAGGCGTAGTTTTCCCTGCTGGCTCTTTGGGCGTGGGACCCATCTCCAGACATATGGCCATTTTTGTGCCTGGCGCGGCGCCAAGTGGGAAAGGGTGGTTTTGAGGCTGAAGGCAGCAGGAAAGCCTGCAGCCCCCAGGTGTGTGGGGCTACGCAAGCGGTTCCCAAAGAGCTTTAGAAGAAGGCATAGTTTTCCCTGCTGGCTCTTTGGGCGTGGGACCAGTCTCCCCACATATGGCCATTTTTGTGCCTGGCGCGGCGCCAAGTGGGAAAGGGTGGTTTTGAGGCTGAAGGCAGCAGGAAAGCCTGCAGCCCCCAGGTGTGTGGGGCTACGCAAGCGGTTCCCAAAGAGCTTTAGAAGAAGGCATAGTTTTCCCTGCTGGCTCTTTGGGCGTGGGACCCATGTTCAGACATATGGCCCTTTTTGTGCCTGGCGCGGCGCCAAGTGGGAAAGGGTGGTTTTGAGGCTGAAGGCAGCAGGAAAGCCTGCAGCCCCCAGGTGTGTGGGGCTACGCAAGCGGTTCCCAAAGAGCTTTAGAAGAAGGCGTAGTTTTCCCTGCTGGCTCTTTGGGCGTGGGACCCATGTCCAGACATATGGCCATTTTTGTGCCTGGCGCGGCGCCAAGTGGGAAAGGGTGGTTTTGAGGCTGAAGGCAGCAGGAAAGCCTGCAGCCCCCAGGTGTGTGGGGCTACGCAAGCGGTTCCCAAAGAGCTTTAGAACAAGGCATAGTTTTCCCTGCTGGCTCTTTGGGCGTGGGACCCATGTTCAGACATATGGCCATTTTTGTGCCTGGCGCGGCGCCAAGTGGGAAAGGGTGGTTTTGAGGCTGAAGGCAGCAGGAAAGCCTGCAGCCCCCAGGTGTGTGGGGCTACGCAAGCGGTTCCCAAAGAGCTTTAGAAGAAGGCATAGTTTTCCCTGCTGGCTCTTTGGGCGTGGGACCAATCTCCAGACATATGGCCATTTTTGTGCCTGGCGCGGCGCCAAGTGGGAAAGGGTGGTTTTGAGGCTGAAGGCAGCAGGAAAGCCTGCAGCCCCCAGGTCTGTGGGTCTAGGCAAGAGTTTCCCAAAGAGCTTTAGAAGAAGGCGTAGTTTTCCCTGCTGGCTCTTTGGGCGTGGGACCCATCTCCAGACATATGGCCATTTTTGTGCCTGGCGCGGCGCCAAGTGGGAAAGGGTGGTTTTGAGGCTGAAGGCAGCAGGAAAGCCTGCAGCCCCCAGGTGTGTGGGGCTACGCAAGCGGTTCCCAAAGAGCTTTAGAAGAAGGCGTAGTTTTCCCTGCTGGCTCTTTGGGCGTGGGACCAGTCTCCAGCCATATGGCCATTTTTGTGCCTGGCGCGGCACCAAGTGGGAAAGGGTGGTTTTGAGGCTGAAGGCAGCAGGAAAGCCTGCAGCCCCCAGGTGTGTGGGGCTACGCAAGCGGTTCCCAAAGAGCTTTAGAAGAAGGCATAGTTTTCCCTGCTGGCTCTTTGGGCGTGGGACCCATCTCCAGACATATGGCCATTCTTGTGCCTGGCGCGGCGCCAAGTGGGAAAGGGTGGTTTTGAGGCTGAAGGCAGCAGGAAAGCCTGCAGCCCCCAGGTGTGTGGGGCTACGCAAGCGGTTCCCAAAGAGCTTTAGAAGAAGGCGTAGTTTTCCCTGCTGGCTCTTTGGGCGTGGGACCCATGTCCAGCCATATGGCCATTTTTGTGCCTGGCGCGGCGCCAAGTGGGAAAGGGTGGTTTTGAGGCTGAAGGCAGCAGGAAAGCCTGCAGCCCCCAGGTGTGTGGGGCTACGCAAGCGGTTCCCAAAGAGCTTTAGAAGAAGGCATAGTTTTCCCTGCTGCTCCTTGGGCGTGGGACCCATCTCCAGCCATATGGCCATTTTTGTGCCTGGTGCGGCGCCAAGTGGTAAAGGGTGGTTTTGAGGCTGAAGGCAGCAGGAAAGGCCACAGCCCCAAGTTCTCTGGGGCTATGCAAGGGGTTCCCAAAGAGCTTTCAACAAGCCACAGTTTTCCCTCTTGCCTCTTTGGGCGTGGGAGCAATCGCCAGACATATAGATATTTTGGAGCCTGGCGCGGCGCCAAGTGGGAAAATGTGGTTTTGAGGCTGAAGGCAGCAGGAAAGCCTGCAGCCCCCAGGTGTGTGGGGCTACGCAAGCGGTTCCCAAAGAGCTTTAGAAGAAGGCATAGTTTTCCCTGCTGGCTCTTTGGGCGTGGGACCCATCTCCAGCCATCTGGCCTTTTTTGTACTTGGCGTGGCGCCAAGTGGGAAAGGGTTGTTTTGAGGCTGAAGGCAGCAGGAAAAGCCACACCCCAAGTTCTGTGGGGCTAGGCAAGGGGTTCCCAAAGAGCTTTAAACAAGCCACAGTTTTCCCTGCTGGCTCTTTGGGCGTGGGACCCATGTCCAGACATATGGCCATTTTTGTGCCTGGCGCGGCGCCAAGTGGGAAAGGGTGGTTTTGAGGCTGAAGGCAGCAGGAAAGCCTGCAGCCCCCAGGTGTGTGGGGCTACGCAAGCGGTTCCCAAAGAGCTTGAGAACAAGGCATAGTTTTCCCTGCTGGCTCTTTGGGCGTGGGACCCATGTCCAGCCATATGGCCATTTTTGTGCCTGGTGCGGCGCCAAGTGGGAAAGGGTGGTTTTGAGGCTGAAGGCAGCAGGAAAGCCTGCAGCCCCCAGGTGTGTGGGGCTACACAAGCAGTTCCCAAAGAGCTTTAGAAGAAGGCGTAGTTTTCCCTGCTGGCTCTTTGGGCGTGGGACCCATCTCCAGACATATGGCCATTCTTGTGCCTGGCGCGGCGCCAAGTGGGAAAGGGTGGTTTTGAGGCTGAAGGCAGCAGGAAAGCCTGCAGCCCCCAGGTGTGTGGGGCTACGCAAGCGGTTCCCAAAGAGCTTTAGAAGAAGGCATAGTTTTCCCTGCTGGCTCTTTGGGCGTGGGACCCATCTCCAGACATATGGCCCTTTTTGTGCCTGGCGCGGCGCCAGGTGGGAAAGGGTGGTTTTGAGGCTGAAGGCAGCAGGAAAGCCTGCAGCCCCCAGGTGTGTGGGGCTACGCAAGCGGTTCCCAAAGAGCTTTAGAAGAAGGCGTAGTTTTCCCTGCTGGCTCTTTGGGCGTGGGACCCATCTCCACACATATGGCCATTTTTGTGCCTGGCGCGGCGCCAGGTGTGAAAGGGTGGTTTTGAGGCTGAAGGCAGCAGGAAAGCCTGCAGCCCCCAGGTGTGTGGGGCTAGGCAAGCGGTTCCCAAAGAGCTTTAGAAGAAGGCATAGTTTTCCCTGCTGGCTCTTTGGGCGTGGGACCCATGTCCAGCCATATGGCCATTTTTGTGCCTGGCGCGGCGCCAAGTGGGAAAGGGTGGTTTTGAGGCTGAAGGCAGCAGGAAAGCCTGCAGCCCCCAGGTGTGTGGGGCTACGCAAGCGGTTCCCAAAGAGCTTTAGAACAAGGCATAGTATTCCCTGCTGGCTCTTTGGGCGTGGGACCCATGTCCAGACATATGGCCCTTTTTGTGCCTGGCGCGGCGCCAAGTGGGAAAGGGTGGTTTTGAGGCTGAAGGCAGCAGGAAAGCCTGCAGCCCCCAGGTGTGTGGGGCTACGCAAGCGGTTCCCAAAGAGCTTTAGAAGAAGGCGTAGTTTTCCCTGCTGGCTCTTTGGGCGTGGGACCCATCTCCAGACATATGGCCCTTTTTGTGCCTGGCGCGGCGCCAAGTGGGCAAGGGTGGTTTTGAGGCTGAAGGCAGCAGGAAAGCCTGCAGCCCCCAGGTGTGTGGGGCTACGCAAGCGGTTCCCAAAGAGCTTTAGAAGAAGGTGTAGTTTTCCCTGCTGGCTCTTTGGGCGTGGGACCCATGTCCAGACATATGGCCATTTTTGTGCCTGGCGCGGCGCCAAGTGGGAAAGGGTGGTTTTGAGGCTGAAGGCAGCAGGAAAGCCTGCAGCCCCCAGGTGTGTGGGGCTACGCAAGCGGTTCCCAAAGAGCTTTAGAAGAAGGCGTAGTTTTCCCTGCTGGCTCTTTGGGCGTGGGACCCATGTTCAGACATATGGCCATTTTTGTGCCTGGCGCGGCGCCAAGTGGGAAAGGGTGGTTTTGAGGCTGAAGGCAGCAGGAAAGCCTGCAGCCCCCAGGTGTGTGGGGCTACGCAAGCGGTTCCCAAAGAGCTTTAGAAGAAGGCATAGTTTTCCCTGCTGGCTCTTTGGGCGTGGGACCAATCTCCAGACATATGGCCATTTTTGTGCCTGGCGCGGCGCCAAGTGGGAAAGGGTGGTTTTGAGGCTGAAGGCAGCAGGAAAGCCTGCAGCCCCCAGGTCTGTGGGTCTAGGCAAGAGTTTCCCAAAGAGCTTTAGAAGAAGGCGTAGTTTTCCCTGCTGGCTCTTTGGGCGTGGGACCCATCTCCAGACATATGGCCATTTTTGTGCCTGGCGCGGCGCCAAGTGGGAAAGGGTGGTTTTGAGGCTGAAGGCAGCAGGAAAGCCTGCAGCCCCCAGGTGTGTGGGGCTACGCAAGCGGTTCCCAAAGAGCTTTAGAAGAAGGCGTAGTTTTCCCTGCTGGCTCTTTGGGCGTGGGACCAGTCTCCAGCCATATGGCCATTTTTGTGCCTGGCGCGGCACCAAGTGGGAAAGGGTGGTTTTGAGGCTGAAGGCAGCAGGAAAGCCTGCAGCCCCCAGGTGTGTGGGGCTACGCAAGCGGTTCCCAAAGAGCTTTAGAAGAAGGCATAGTTTTCCCTGCTGGCTCTTTGGGCGTGGGACGAGTCTCCCCACATATGGCCATTTTTGTGCCTGGCGCGGCGCCAAGTGGAAAAGGGTGGTTTTGAGGCTGAAGGCAGCAGGAAAGCCTGCAGCCCCCAGGTGTGTGGGGCTAGGCAAGCGGTTCCCAAAGAGCTTTAGAAGAAGGCGTAGTTTTCCCTGCTGGCTCTTTGGGCGTGGGACCCATGTCCAGCCATATGGCCATTTTTGTGCCTGGCGCGGCGCCAAGTGGGAAAGGGTGGTTTTGAGGCTGAAGGCAGCAGGAAAGCCTGCAGCCCCCAGGTGTGTGGGGCTACGCAAGCGGTTCCCAAAGAGCTTTAGAAGAAGGCATAGTTTTCCCTGCTGGCTCTTTGGGCGTGGGACCCATCTCCAGCCATATGGCCATTTTTGTGCCTGGTGCGGCGCCAAGTGGGAAAGGGTGGTTTTGAGGCTGAAGGCAGCAGGAAAGGCCACAGCCCCAAGTTCTCTGGGGCTATGCAAGGGGTTCCCAAAGAGCTTTCAACAAGCCACAGTTTTCCCTCTTGCCTCTTTGGGCGTGGGAGCAATCGCCAGACATATAGATATTTTGGAGCCTGGCGCGGCGCCAAGTGGGAAAGGGTGGTTTTGAGGCTGAAGGCAGCAGGAAAGCCTGCAGCCCCCAGGTGTGTGGGGCTACGCAAGCGGTTCCCAAAGAGCTTTAGAAGAAGGCATAGTTTTCCCTGCTGGCTCTTTGGGCGTGGGACCCATCTCCAGCCATCTGGCCTTTTTTGTACTTGGCGTGGCGCCAAGTGGGAAAGGGTTGTTTTGAGGCTGAAGGCAGCAGGAAAAGCCACACCCCAAGTTCTGTGGGGCTAGGCAAGGGGTTCCCAAAGAGCTTTAAACAAGCCACAGTTTTCCCTGCTGGCTCTTTGGGCGTGGGACCCATGTCCAGACATATGGCCATTTTTGTGCCTGGCGCGGCGCCAAGTGGGAAAGGGTGGTTTTGAGGCTGAAGGCAGCAGGAAAGCCTGCAGCCCCCAGGTGTGTGGGGCTACGCAAGCGGTTCCCAAAGAGCTTGAGAACAAGGCATAGTTTTCCCTGCTGGCTCTTTGGGCGTGGGACCCATGTCCAGCCATATGGCCATTTTTGTGCCTGGTGCGGCGCCAAGTGGGAAAGGGTGGTTTTGAGGCTGAAGGCAGCAGGAAAGCCTGCAGCCCCCAGGTGTGTGGGCTACACAAGCAGTTCCCAAAGAGCTTTAGAAGAAGGCGTAGTTTTCCCTGCTGGCTCTTTGGGCGTGGGACCCATCTCCAGACATATGGCCATTCTTGTGCCTGGCGCGGCGCCAAGTGGGAAAGGGTGGTTTTGAGGCTGAAGGCAGCAGGAAAGCCTGCAGCCCCCAGGTGTGTGGGGCTACGCAAGCGGTTCCCAAAGAGCTTTAGAAGAAGGCATAGTTTTCCCTGCTGGCTCTTTGGGCGTGGGACCCATCTCCAGACATATGGCCCTTTTTGTGCCTGGCGCGGCGCCAGGTGGGAAAGGGTGGTTTTGAGGCTGAAGGCAGCAGGAAAGCCTGCAGCCCCCAGGTGTGTGGGGCTACGCAAGCGGTTCCCAAAGAGCTTTAGAAGAAGGCGTAGTTTTCCCTGCTGGCTCTTTGGGCGTGGGACCCATCTCCACACATATGGCCATTTTTGTGCCTGGCGCGGCGCCAGGTGGGAAAGGGTGGTTTTGAGGCTGAAGGCAGCAGGAAAGCCTGCAGCCCCCAGGTGTGTGGGGCTACGCAAGCGGTTTCCAAAGAGCTTTAGAAGAAGGCATAGTTTTCCCTGCTGGCTCTTTGGGCGTGGGACCCATGTTCAGACATATGGCCATTTTTGTGCCTGGCGCGGCGCCAAGTGGGAAAGGGTGGTTTTGAGGCTGAAGGCAGCAGGAAAGCCTGCAGCCCCCAGGTGTGTGGGGCTACGCAAGCGGTTCCCAAAGAGCTTTAGAAGAAGGCATAGTTTTCCCTGCTGGCTCTTTGGGCGTGGGACCAATCTCCAGACATATGGCCATTTTTGTGCCTGGCGCGGCGCCAAGTGGGAAAGGGTGGTTTTGAGGCTGAAGGCAGCAGGAAAGCCTGCAGCCCCCAGGTCTGTGGGTCTAGGCAAGAGTTTCCCAAAGAGCTTTAGAACAAGGCATAGTTTTCCCTGCTGGCTCTTTGGGCGTGGGACCAGTCTCCATACATATGGCCATTTTTGTGCCTGGCGCGGCGCCAAGTGGGCAAGGGTGGTTTTGAGGCTGAAGGCAGCAGGAAAGCCTGCAGCCCCCAGGTGTGTGGGGCTACGCAAGCGGTTCCCAAAGAGCTTTAGAAGAAGGCGTAGTTTTCCCTGCTGGCTCTTTGGGCGTGGGACCCATCTCCAGACATATGGCCATTTTTGTGCCTGGCGCGGCGCCAAGTGGGAAAGGGTGGTTTTGAGGCTGAAGGCAGCAGGAAAGCCTGCAGCCCCCAGGTCTGTGGGGCTATGCAAGCGGTTCCCAAAGAGCTTTAGAAGAAGGCATAGTTTTCCCTGCTGGCTCTTTGGGCGTGGGACCAATCTCCAGCCATATGGCCATTTTTGTGCCTGGTGCGGCGCCAAGTGGGAAAGGGTGGTTTTGAGGCTGAAGGCAGCAGGAAAGGCCACAGGCCCAAGTTCTGTGGGGCTATGCAAGGGGATCTCAAAGAGCTTTAAACAAGCCACAGTTTTCCCTCTTGGCTCTTTGGGCGTGGGAGTAATTGCCAGACATATAGATATTTTCGAGCCTGGCACGGCGCAAAGTGGGAAAGGGTGGTTTTGAGGCTGAAGGCAGCAGGAAAGCCTGCAGCCCCCAGGTGTGTGGGGCTACGCAAGCGGTTCCCAAAGAGCTTTAGAAGAAGGCGTAGTTTTCCCTGCTGGCTCTTTGGGCGTGGGACCCATCTCCAGACATATGGCCATTTTTGTGCCTGGCGCGGCGCCAAGTGGGAAAGGGTGGTTTTGAGGCTGAAGGCAGCAGGAAAGCCTGCAGCCCCCAGGTGTGTGGGGCTACGCAAGCGGTTCCCAAAGAGCTTTAGAAGAAGGCATAGTTTTCCCTGCTGGCTCTTTGGGCGTGGGACCAATCTCCAGACATATGGCCATTTTTGTGCCTGGCGCGGCGCCAAGTGGGCAAGGGTGGTTTTGAGGCTGAAGGCAGCAGGAAAGCCTGCAGCCCCCAGGTCTGTGGGTCTAGGCAAGAGTTTCCCAAAGAGCTTTAGAAGAAGGCATAGTTTTCCCTGCTGGCTCTTTGGGCGTGGGACCAGTCTTCAGACATATGGCCATTTTTGTGCCTGGCGCGGCGCCAAGTGGGCAAGGGTGGTTTTGAGGCTGAAGGCAGCAGGAAAGCCTGCAGCCCCCAGGTGTGTGGGGCTACGCAAGCGGTTCCCAAAGAGCTTTAGAAGAAGGCATAGTTTTCCCTGCTGGCTCTTTGGGCGTGGGACCAGTCTCCCCACATATGGCCATTTTTGTGCCTGGCGCGGCGCCAAGTGGAAAAGGGTGGTTTTGAGGCTGAAGGCAGCAGGAAAGCCTGCAGCCCCCAGGTGTGTGGGGCTACGCAAGCGGTTCCCAAAGAGCTTTAGAAGAAGGCGTAGTTTTCCCTGCTGGCTCTTTGGGCGTGGGACCCATGTCCAGCCATATGGCCATTTTTGTGCCTGGCGCGGCGCCAAGTGGGAAAGGGTGGTTTTGAGGCTGAAGGCAGCAGGAAAGCCTGCAGCCCCCAGGTGTGTGGGGCTACGCAAGCGGTTCCCAAAGAGCTTTAGAAGAAGGCATAGTTTTCCCTGCTGCTCCTTGGGCGTGGGACCCATCTCCAGCCATATGGCCATTTTTGTGCCTGGTGCGGCGCCAAGTGGGAAAGGGTGGTTTTGAGGCTGAAGGCAGCAGGAAAGGCCACAGCCCCAAGTTCTCTGGGGCTATGCAAGGGGTTCCCAAAGAGCTTTCAACAAGCCACAGTTTTCCCTCTTGCCTCTTTGGGCGTGGGAGCAATCGCCAGACATATAGATATTTTGGAGCCTGGCGCGGCGCCAAGTGGGAAAATGTGGTTTTGAGGCTGAAGGCAGCAGGAAAGCCTGCAGCCCCCAGGTGTGTGGGGCTACGCAAGCGGTTCCCAAAGAGCTTTAGAAGAAGGCATAGTTTTCCCTGCTGGCTCTTTGGGCGTGGGACCCATCTCCAGCCATCTGGCCTTTTTTGTACTTGGCGTGGCGCCAAGTGGGAAAGGGTTGTTTTGAGGCTGAAGGCAGCAGGAAAAGCCACACCCCAAGTTCTGTGGGGCTAGGCAAGGGGTTCCCAAAGAGCTTTAAACAAGCCACAGTTTTCCCTGCTGGCTCTTTGGGCGTGGGAGCAATCGCCAGACATTTAGATATTTTGGAGCCTGGCGTGGTGCCAAGTGGGAAAGGGTGGTTTTGAGGCTGAAGGCAGCAGGAAAGCCTGCAGCCCCCAGGTGTGTGGGGCTACGCAAGCGGTTCCCAAAGAGCTTTAGAAGAAGGCATAGTTTTCCCTGCTGGCTCTTTGGGCGTGGGACCCATGTCCAGACATATGGCCATTTTTGTGCCCGGCGCGGCGCCAAGTGGGAAAGGGTGGTTTTGAGGCTGAAGGCAGCAGGAAAGCCTGCAGCCCCCAGGTGTGTGGGGCTACGCAAGCGGTTCCCAAAGAGCTTTAGAAGAAGGCATAGTTTTCCCTGCTGGCTCTTTGGGCGTGGGACCCATGTCCAGCCATATGGCCATTTTTGTGCCTGGTGCGGCGCCAAGTGGGAAAGGGTGGTTTTGAGGCTGAAGGCAGCAGGAAAGCCTGCAGCCCCCAGGTGTGTGGGGCTACACAAGCAGTTCCCAAAGAGCTTTAGAAGAAGGCGTAGTTTTCCCTGCTGGCTCTTTGGGCGTGGGACCCATCTCCAGACATATGGCCCTTTTTGTGCCTGGCGCGGCGCCAAGTGGGAAAGGGTGGTTTTGAGGCTGAAGGCAGCAGGAAAGCCTGCAGCCCCCAGGTGTGTGGGGCTACGCAAGCGGTTCCCAAAGAGCTTTAGAAGAAGGCGTAGTTTTCCCTGCTGGCTCTTTGGGCGTGGGACCCATCTCCACACATATGGCCATTTTTGTGCCTGGCGCGGCGCCAGGTGGGAAAGGGTGGTTTTGAGGCTGAAGGCAGCAGGAAAGCCTGCAGCCCCCAGGTGTGTGGGGCTACGCAAGCGGTTCCCAAAGAGCTTTAGAAGAAGGCGTAGTTTTCCCTGCTGGCTCTTTGGGCGTGGGACCCATCTCCAGACATATGGCCATTTTTGTGCCTGGCGCGGCGCCAAGTGGGAAAGGGTGGTTTTGAGGCTGAAGGCAGCAGGAAAGCCTGCAGCCCCCAGGTGTGTGGGGCTACGCAAGCGGTTCCCAAAGAGCTTTAGAAGAAGGCATAGTTTTCCCTGCTGGCTCTTTGGGCGTGGGACCAATCTCCAGACATATGGCCATTTTTGTGCCTGGCGCGGCGCCAAGTGGGCAAGGGTGGTTTTGAGGCTGAAGGCAGCAGGAAAGCCTGCAGCCCCCAGGTCTGTGGGTCTAGGCAAGAGTTTCCCAAAGAGCTTTAGAAGAAGGCATAGTTTTCCCTGCTGGCTCTTTGGGCGTGGGACCAGTCTTCAGACATATGGCCATTTTTGTGCCTGGCGCGGCGCCAAGTGGGCAAGGGTGGTTTTGAGGCTGAAGGCAGCAGGAAAGCCTGCAGCCCCCAGGTGTGTGGGGCTACGCAAGCGGTTCCCAAAGAGCTTTAGAAGAAGGCATAGTTTTCCCTGCTGGCTCTTTGGGCGTGGGACCAGTCTCCCCACATATGGCCATTTTTGTGCCTGGCGCGGCGCCAAGTGGAAAAGGGTGGTTTTGAGGCTGAAGGCAGCAGGAAAGCCTGCAGCCCCCAGGTGTGTGGGGCTACGCAAGCGGTTCCCAAAGAGCTTTAGAAGAAGGCGTAGTTTTCCCTGCTGGCTCTTTGGGCGTGGGACCCATGTCCAGCCATATGGCCATTTTTGTGCCTGGCGCGGCGCCAAGTGGGAAAGGGTGGTTTTGAGGCTGAAGGCAGCAGGAAAGCCTGCAGCCCCCAGGTGTGTGGGGCTACGCAAGCGGTTCCCAAAGAGCTTTAGAAGAAGGCATAGTTTTCCCTGCTGCTCCTTGGGCGTGGGACCCATCTCCAGCCATATGGCCATTTTTGTGCCTGGTGCGGCGCCAAGTGGGAAAGGGTGGTTTTGAGGCTGAAGGCAGCAGGAAAGGCCACAGCCCCAAGTTCTCTGGGGCTATGCAAGGGGTTCCCAAAGAGCTTTCAACAAGCCACAGTTTTCCCTCTTGCCTCTTTGGGCGTGGGAGCAATCGCCAGACATATAGATATTTTGGAGCCTGGCGCGGCGCCAAGTGGGAAAATGTGGTTTTGAGGCTGAAGGCAGCAGGAAAGCCTGCAGCCCCCAGGTGTGTGGGGCTACGCAAGCGGTTCCCAAAGAGCTTTAGAAGAAGGCATAGTTTTCCCTGCTGGCTCTTTGGGCGTGGGACCCATCTCCAGCCATCTGGCCTTTTTTGTACTTGGCGTGGCGCCAAGTGGGAAAGGGTTGTTTTGAGGCTGAAGGCAGCAGGAAAAGCCACACCCCAAGTTCTGTGGGGCTAGGCAAGGGGTTCCCAAAGAGCTTTAAACAAGCCACAGTTTTCCCTGCTGGCTCTTTGGGCGTGGGAGCAATCGCCAGACATTTAGATATTTTGGAGCCTGGCGTGGTGCCAAGTGGGAAAGGGTGGTTTTGAGGCTGAAGGCAGCAGGAAAGCCTGCAGCCCCCAGGTGTGTGGGGCTACGCAAGCGGTTCCCAAAGAGCTTTAGAAGAAGGCATAGTTTTCCCTGCTGGCTCTTTGGGCGTGGGACCCATGTCCAGACATATGGCCATTTTTGTGCCCGGCGCGGCGCCAAGTGGGAAAGGGTGGTTTTGAGGCTGAAGGCAGCAGGAAAGCCTGCAGCCCCCAGGTGTGTGGGGCTACGCAAGCGGTTCCCAAAGAGCTTTAGAAGAAGGCATAGTTTTCCCTGCTGGCTCTTTGGGCGTGGGACCCATGTCCAGCCATATGGCCATTTTTGTGCCTGGTGCGGCGCCAAGTGGGAAAGGGTGGTTTTGAGGCTGAAGGCAGCAGGAAAGCCTGCAGCCCCCAGGTGTGTGGGGCTACGCAAGCGGTTCCCAAAGAGCTTTAGAAGAAGGCGTAGTTTTCCCTGCTGGCTCTTTGGGCGTGGGACCCATGTCCAGACATATGGCCATTTTTGTGCCTGGCGCGGCGCCAAGTGGGAAAGGGTGGTTTTGAGGCTGAAGGCAGCAGGAAAGCCTGCAGCCCCCAGGTGTGTGGGGCTACGCAAGCGGTTCCCAAAGAGCTTTAGAAGAAGGCGTAGTTTTCCCTGCTGGCTCTTTGGGCGTGGGACCCATCTCCACACATATGGCCATTTTTGTGCCTGGCGCGGCGCCAGGTGGGAAAGGGTGGTTTTGAGGCTGAAGGCAGCAGGAAAGCCTGCAGCCCCCAGGTGTGTGGGGCTACGCAAGCGGTTTCCAAAGAGCTTTAGAAGAAGGCATAGTTTTCCCTGCTGGCTCTTTGGGCGTGGGACCCATGTTCAGACATATGGCCATTTTTGTGCCTGGCGCGGCGCCAAGTGGGAAAGGGTGGTTTTGAGGCTGAAGGCAGCAGGAAAGCCTGCAGCCCCCAGGTCTGTGGGGCTACGCAAGCGGTTCCCAAAGAGCTTTAGAAGAAGGCATAGTTTTCCCTGCTGGCTCTTTGGGCGTGGGACCAATCTCCAGACATATGGCCATTTTTGTGCCTGGCGCGGCCCCAAGTGGGAAAGGGTGGTTTTGAGGCTGAAGGCAGCAGGAAAGCCTGCAGCCCCCAGGTCTGTGGGTCTAGGCAAGAGTTTCCCAAAGAGCTTTAGAACAAGGCATAGTTTTCCCTGCTGGCTCTTTGGGCGTGGGACCAGTCTCCAGACATATGGCCATTTTTGTGCCTGGCGCGGCGCCAAGTGGGAAAGGGTGGTTTTGAGGCTGAAGGCAGCAGGAAAGCCTGCAGCCCCCAGGTGTGTGGGGCTACGCAAGCGGTTCCCAAAGAGCTTTAGAAGAAGGCGTAGTTTTCCCTGCTGGCTCTTTGGGCGTGGGACCCATCTCCAGACATATGGCCATTTTTGTGCCTGGCGCGGCGCCAAGTGGGAAAGGGTGGTTTTGAGGCTGAAGGCAGCAGGAAAGCCTGCAGCCCCCAGGTCTGTGGGGCTATGCAAGCGGTTCCCAAAGAGCTTTAGAAGAAGGCATAGTTTTCCCTGCTGGCTCTTTGGGCGTGGGACCAATCTCCAGCCATATGGCCATTTTTGTGCCTGGTGCGGCGCCAAGTGGGAAAGGGTGGTTTTGAGGCTGAAGGCAGCAGGAAAGGCCACAGGCCCAAGTACTGTGGGGCTATGCAAGGGGATCTCAAAGAGCTTTAAACAAGCCACAGTTTTCCCTCTTGGCTCTTTGGGCGTGGGAGTAATTGCCAGACATATAGATATTTTGGAGCCTGGCACGGCGCAAAGTGGGAAAGGGTGGTTTTGAGGCTGAAGGCAGCAGGAAAGCCTGCAGCCCCCAGGTGTGTGGGGCTACGCAAGCGGTTCCCAAAGAGCTTTAGAAGAAGGCATAGTTTTCCCTGCTGGCTCTTTGGGCGTGGGACCCATGTCCAGACATATGGCCATTTTTGTGCCTGGCGCGGCGCCAAGTGGGAAAGGGTGGTTTTGAGGCTGAAGGCAGCAGGAAAGCCTGCAGCCCCCAGGTGTGTGGGGCTACGCAAGCGGTTCCCAAAGAGCTTTAGAAGAAGGCATAGTTTTCCCTGCTGGCTCTTTGGGCGTGGGACCCATCTCCAGCCATCTGGCCTTTTTTGTGCCTGGCGCGGCGCCAAGTGGGAAAGGGTGGTTTTGAGGCTGAAGGCGCCAGGAAAGGCCACTGCCCCAAGTTCTGTTGGTCTAGGCAAGAGTTTCCCAAAGAGCTTTAGAAGAAGGCATAGTTTTCCCTGCTGGCTCTTTGGGCGTGGGACCCATCTCCAGCCATCTGGCCTTTTTTGTACTTGGCGTGGCGCCAAGTGGGAAAGGGTTGTTTTGAGGCTGAAGGCAGCAGGAAAAGCCACACCCCAAGTTCTGTGGGGCTAGGCAAGGGGTTCCCAAAGAGCTTTAAACAAGCCACAGTTTTCCCTGCTGGCTCTTTGGGCGTGGGAGCAATCGCCAGACATATAGATATTTTGGAGCCTGGCGTGGTGCCAAGTGGGAAAGGGTGGTTTTGAGTCTGAAGGCAGCAGGAAAGCCTGCAGCCCCCAGGTGTGTGGGGCTACGCAAGCGGTTCCCAAAGAGCTTTAGAAGAAGGCGTAGTTTTCCCTGCTGGCTCTTTGGGCGTGGGACCCATCTCCAGACATATGGCCCTTTTTGTGCCTGGCGCGGCGCCAAGTGGGCAAGGGTGGTTTTGAGGCTGAAGGCAGCAGGAAAGCCTGCAGCCCCCAGGTGTGTGGGGCTACGCAAGCGGTTCCCAAAGAGCTTTAGAAGAAGGTGTAGTTTTCCCTGCTGGCTCTTTGGGCGTGGGACCCATGTCCAGACATATGGCCATTTTTGTGCCTGGCGCGGCGCCAAGTGGGAAAGGGTGGTTTTGAGGCTGAAGGCAGCAGGAAAGCCTGCAGCCCCCAGGTGTGTGGGGCTACGCAAGCGGTTCCCAAAGAGCTTTAGAAGAAGGCGTAGTTTTCCCTGCTGGCTCTTTGGGCGTGGGACCCATGTTCAGACATATGGCCATTTTTGTGCCTGGCGCGGCGCCAAGTGGGAAAGGGTGGTTTTGAGGCTGAAGGCAGCAGGAAAGCCTGCAGCCCCCAGGTGTGTGGGGCTACGCAAGCGGTTCCCAAAGAGCTTTAGAAGAAGGCGTAGTTTTCCCTGCTGGCTCTTTGGGCGTGGGACCCATCTCCAGACATATGGCCATTTTTGTGCCTGGCGCGGCGCCAAGTGGGAAAGGGTGGTTTTGAGGCTGAAGGCAGCAGGAAAGCCTGCAGCCCCCAGGTGTGTGGGGCTACGCAAGCGGTTCCCAAAGAGCTTTAGAAGAAGGCATAGTTTTCCCTGCTGGCTCTTTGGGCGTGGGACCAGTCTCCCCACATATGGCCATTTTTGTGCCTGGCGCGGCGCCAAGTGGGAAAGGGTGGTTTTGAGGCTGAAGGCAGCAGGAAAGCCTGCAGCCCCCAGGTGTGTGGGGCTACGCAAGCGGTTCCCAAAGAGCTTTAGAAGAAGGCATAGTTTTCCCTGCTGGCTCTTTGGGCGTGGGACCCATGTTCAGACATATGGCCCTTTTTGTGCCTGGCGCGGCGCCAAGTGGGAAAGGGTGGTTTTGAGGCTGAAGGCAGCAGGAAAGCCTGCAGCCCCCAGGTGTGTGGGGCTACGCAAGCGGTTCCCAAAGAGCTTTAGAAGAAGGCGTAGTTTTCCCTGCTGGCTCTTTGGGCGTGGGACCCATGTCCAGACATATGGCCATTTTTGTGCCTGGCGCGGCGCCAAGTGGGAAAGGGTGGTTTTGAGGCTGAAGGCAGCAGGAAAGCCTGCAGCCCCCAGGTGTGTGGGGCTACGCAAGCGGTTCCCAAAGAGCTTTAGAACAAGGCATAGTTTTCCCTGCTGGCTCTTTGGGCGTGGGACCCATGTTCAGACATATGGCCATTTTTGTGCCTGGCGCGGCGCCAAGTGGGAAAGGGTGGTTTTGAGGCTGAAGGCAGCAGGAAAGCCTGCAGCCCCCAGGTGTGTGGGGCTACGCAAGCGGTTCCCAAAGAGCTTTAGAAGAAGGCATAGTTTTCCCTGCTGGCTCTTTGGGCGTGGGACCAATCTCCAGACATATGGCCATTTTTGTGCCTGGCGCGGCGCCAAGTGGGAAAGGGTGGTTTTGAGGCTGAAGGCAGCAGGAAAGCCTGCAGCCCCCAGGTCTGTGGGTCTAGGCAAGAGTTTCCCAAAGAGCTTTAGAAGAAGGCGTAGTTTTCCCTGCTGGCTCTTTGGGCGTGGGACCCATCTCCAGACATATGGCCATTTTTGTGCCTGGCGCGGCGCCAAGTGGGAAAGGGTGGTTTTGAGGCTGAAGGCAGCAGGAAAGCCTGCAGCCCCCAGGTGTGTGGGGCTACGCAAGCGGTTCCCAAAGAGCTTTAGAAGAAGGCGTAGTTTTCCCTGCTGGCTCTTTGGGCGTGGGACCAGTCTCCAGCCATATGGCCATTTTTGTGCCTGGCGCGGCACCAAGTGGGAAAGGGTGGTTTTGAGGCTGAAGGCAGCAGGAAAGCCTGCAGCCCCCAGGTGTGTGGGGCTACGCAAGCGGTTCCCAAAGAGCTTTAGAAGAAGGCATAGTTTTCCCTGCTGGCTCTTTGGGCGTGGGACCCATCTCCAGACATATGGCCATTCTTGTGCCTGGCGCGGCGCCAAGTGGGAAAGGGTGGTTTTGAGGCTGAAGGCAGCAGGAAAGCCTGCAGCCCCCAGGTGTGTGGGGCTACGCAAGCGGTTCCCAAAGAGCTTTAGAAGAAGGCGTAGTTTTCCCTGCTGGCTCTTTGGGCGTGGGACCCATGTCCAGCCATATGGCCATTTTTGTGCCTGGCGCGGCGCCAAGTGGGAAAGGGTGGTTTTGAGGCTGAAGGCAGCAGGAAAGCCTGCAGCCCCCAGGTGTGTGGGGCTACGCAAGCGGTTCCCAAAGAGCTTTAGAAGAAGGTGTAGTTTTCCCTGCTGGCTCTTTGGGCGTGGGACCCATGTCCAGACATATGGCCATTTTTGTGCCCGGCGCGGCGCCAAGTGGGAAAGGGTGGTTTTGAGGCTGAAGGCAGCAGGAAAGCCTGCAGCCCCCAGGTGTGTGGGGCTACGCAAGCGGTTCCCAAAGAGCTTTAGAAGAAGGCATAGTTTTCCCTGCTGGCTCTTTGGGCGTGGGACCCATGTCCAGCCATATGGCCATTTTTGTGCCTGGTGCGGCGCCAAGTGGGAAAGGGTGGTTTTGAGGCTGAAGGCAGCAGGAAAGCCTGCAGCCCCCAGGTGTGTGGGGCTACGCAAGCGGTTCCCAAAGAGCTTTAGAAGAAGGCGTAGTTTTCCCTGCTGGCTCTTTGGGCGTGGGACCCATCTCCACACATATGGCCATTTTTGTGCCTGGCGCGGCGCCAGGTGGGAAAGGGTGGTTTTGAGGCTGAAGGCAGCAGGAAAGCCTGCAGCCCCCAGGTGTGTGGGGCTACGCAAGCGGTTTCCAAAGAGCTTTAGAAGAAGGCATAGTTTTCCCTGCTGGCTCTTTGGGCGTGGGACCCATGTTCAGACATATGGCCATTTTTGTGCCTGGCGCGGCGCCAAGTGGGAAAGGGTGGTTTTGAGGCTGAAGGCAGCAGGAAAGCCTGCAGCCCCCAGGTCTGTGGGGCTACGCAAGCGGTTCCCAAAGAGCTTTAGAAGAAGGCATAGTTTTCCCTGCTGGCTCTTTGGGCGTGGGACCAATCTCCAGACATATGGCCATTTTTGTGCCTGGCGCGGCGCCAAGTGGGAAAGGGTGGTTTTGAGGCTGAAGGCAGCAGGAAAGCCTGCAGCCCCCAGGTCTGTGGGTCTAGGCAAGAGTTTCCCAAAGAGCTTTAGAACAAGGCATAGTTTTCCCTGCTGGCTCTTTGGGCGTGGGACCAGTCTCCAGACATATGGCCATTTTTGTGCCTGGCGCGGCGCCAAGTGGGAAAGGGTGGTTTTGAGGCTGAAGGCAGCAGGAAAGCCTGCAGCCCCCAGGTGTGTGGGGCTACGCAAGCGGTTCCCAAAGAGCTTTAGAAGAAGGCGTAGTTTTCCCTGCTGGCTCTTTGGGCGTGGGACCCATCTCCAGACATATGGCCATTTTTGTGCCTGGCGCGGCGCCAAGTGGGAAAGGGTGGTTTTGAGGCTGAAGGCAGCAGGAAAGCCTGCAGCCCCCAGGTCTGTGGGGCTATGCAAGCGGTTCCCAAAGAGCTTTAGAAGAAGGCATAGTTTTCCCTGCTGGCTCTTTGGGCGTGGGACCAATCTCCAGCCATATGGCCATTTTTGTGCCTGGTGCGGCGCCAAGTGGGAAAGGGTGGTTTTGAGGCTGAAGGCAGCAGGAAAGGCCACAGGCCCAAGTACTGTGGGGCTATGCAAGGGGATCTCAAAGAGCTTTAAACAAGCCACAGTTTTCCCTCTTGGCTCTTTGGGCGTGGGAGTAATTGCCAGACATATAGATATTTTGGAGCCTGGCACGGCGCAAAGTGGGAAAGGGTGGTTTTGAGGCTGAAGGCAGCAGGAAAGCCTGCAGCCCCCAGGTGTGTGGGGCTACGCAAGCGGTTCCCAAAGAGCTTTAGAAGAAGGCATAGTTTTCCCTGCTGGCTCTTTGGGCGTGGGACCCATGTCCAGACATATGGCCATTTTTGTGCCTGGCGCGGCGCCAAGTGGGAAAGGGTGGTTTTGAGGCTGAAGGCAGCAGGAAAGCCTGCAGCCCCCAGGTGTGTGGGGCTACGCAAGCGGTTCCCAAAGAGCTTTAGAAGAAGGCATAGTTTTCCCTGCTGGCTCTTTGGGCGTGGGACCCATCTCCAGCCATCTGGCCTTTTTTGTGCCTGGCGCGGCGCCAAGTGGGAAAGGGTGGTTTTGAGGCTGAAGGCGCCAGGAAAGGCCACTGCCCCAAGTTCTGTTGGTCTAGGCAAGAGTTTCCCAAAGAGCTTTAGAAGAAGGCATAGTTTTCCCTGCTGGCTCTTTGGGCGTGGGACCCATCTCCAGCCATCTGGCCTTTTTTGTACTTGGCGTGGCGCCAAGTGGGAAAGGGTTGTTTTGAGGCTGAAGGCAGCAGGAAAAGCCACACCCCAAGTTCTGTGGGGCTAGGCAAGGGGTTCCCAAAGAGCTTTAAACAAGCCACAGTTTTCCCTGCTGGCTCTTTGGGCGTGGGAGCAATCGCCAGACATATAGATATTTTGGAGCCTGGCGTGGTGCCAAGTGGGAAAGGGTGGTTTTGAGTCTGAAGGCAGCAGGAAAGCCTGCAGCCCCCAGGTGTGTGGGGCTACGCAAGCGGTTCCCAAAGAGCTTTAGAAGAAGGCGTAGTTTTCCCTGCTGGCTCTTTGGGCGTGGGACCCATCTCCAGACATATGGCCCTTTTTGTGCCTGGCGCGGCGCCAAGTGGGCAAGGGTGGTTTTGAGGCTGAAGGCAGCAGGAAAGCCTGCAGCCCCCAGGTGTGTGGGGCTACGCAAGCGGTTCCCAAAGAGCTTTAGAAGAAGGTGTAGTTTTCCCTGCTGGCTCTTTGGGCGTGGGACCCATGTCCAGACATATGGCCATTTTTGTGCCTGGCGCGGCGCCAAGTGGGAAAGGGTGGTTTTGAGGCTGAAGGCAGCAGGAAAGCCTGCAGCCCCCAGGTGTGTGGGGCTACGCAAGCGGTTCCCAAAGAGCTTTAGAAGAAGGCGTAGTTTTCCCTGCTGGCTCTTTGGGCGTGGGACCCATGTTCAGACATATGGCCATTTTTGTGCCTGGCGCGGCGCCAAGTGGGAAAGGGTGGTTTTGAGGCTGAAGGCAGCAGGAAAGCCTGCAGCCCCCAGGTGTGTGGGGCTACGCAAGCGGTTCCCAAAGAGCTTTAGAAGAAGGCGTAGTTTTCCCTGCTGGCTCTTTGGGCGTGGGACCCATCTCCAGACATATGGCCATTTTTGTGCCTGGCGCGGCGCCAAGTGGGAAAGGGTGGTTTTGAGGCTGAAGGCAGCAGGAAAGCCTGCAGCCCCCAGGTGTGTGGGGCTACGCAAGCGGTTCCCAAAGAGCTTTAGAAGAAGGCATAGTTTTCCCTGCTGGCTCTTTGGGCGTGGGACCAGTCTCCCCACATATGGCCATTTTTGTGCCTGGCGCGGCGCCAAGTGGGAAAGGGTGGTTTTGAGGCTGAAGGCAGCAGGAAAGCCTGCAGCCCCCAGGTGTGTGGGGCTACGCAAGCGGTTCCCAAAGAGCTTTAGAAGAAGGCATAGTTTTCCCTGCTGGCTCTTTGGGCGTGGGACCCATGTTCAGACATATGGCCCTTTTTGTGCCTGGCGCGGCGCCAAGTGGGAAAGGGTGGTTTTGAGGCTGAAGGCAGCAGGAAAGCCTGCAGCCCCCAGGTGTGTGGGGCTACGCAAGCGGTTCCCAAAGAGCTTTAGAAGAAGGCGTAGTTTTCCCTGCTGGCTCTTTGGGCGTGGGACCCATGTCCAGACATATGGCCATTTTTGTGCCTGGCGCGGCGCCAAGTGGGAAAGGGTGGTTTTGAGGCTGAAGGCAGCAGGAAAGCCTGCAGCCCCCAGGTGTGTGGGGCTACGCAAGCGGTTCCCAAAGAGCTTTAGAACAAGGCATAGTTTTCCCTGCTGGCTCTTTGGGCGTGGGACCCATGTTCAGACATATGGCCATTTTTGTGCCTGGCGCGGCGCCAAGTGGGAAAGGGTGGTTTTGAGGCTGAAGGCAGCAGGAAAGCCTGCAGCCCCCAGGTGTGTGGGGCTACGCAAGCGGTTCCCAAAGAGCTTTAGAAGAAGGCATAGTTTTCCCTGCTGGCTCTTTGGGCGTGGGACCAATCTCCAGACATATGGCCATTTTTGTGCCTGGCGCGGCGCCAAGTGGGAAAGGGTGGTTTTGAGGCTGAAGGCAGCAGGAAAGCCTGCAGCCCCCAGGTCTGTGGGTCTAGGCAAGAGTTTCCCAAAGAGCTTTAGAAGAAGGCGTAGTTTTCCCTGCTGGCTCTTTGGGCGTGGGACCCATCTCCAGACATATGGCCATTTTTGTGCCTGGCGCGGCGCCAAGTGGGAAAGGGTGGTTTTGAGGCTGAAGGCAGCAGGAAAGCCTGCAGCCCCCAGGTGTGTGGGGCTACGCAAGCGGTTCCCAAAGAGCTTTAGAAGAAGGCGTAGTTTTCCCTGCTGGCTCTTTGGGCGTGGGACCAGTCTCCAGCCATATGGCCATTTTTGTGCCTGGCGCGGCACCAAGTGGGAAAGGGTGGTTTTGAGGCTGAAGGCAGCAGGAAAGCCTGCAGCCCCCAGGTGTGTGGGGCTACGCAAGCGGTTCCCAAAGAGCTTTAGAAGAAGGCATAGTTTTCCCTGCTGGCTCTTTGGGCGTGGGACCCATCTCCAGACATATGGCCATTCTTGTGCCTGGCGCGGCGCCAAGTGGGAAAGGGTGGTTTTGAGGCTGAAGGCAGCAGGAAAGCCTGCAGCCCCCAGGTGTGTGGGGCTACGCAAGCGGTTCCCAAAGAGCTTTAGAAGAAGGCGTAGTTTTCCCTGCTGGCTCTTTGGGCGTGGGACCCATGTCCAGCCATATGGCCATTTTTGTGCCTGGCGCGGCGCCAAGTGGGAAAGGGTGGTTTTGAGGCTGAAGGCAGCAGGAAAGCCTGCAGCCCCCAGGTGTGTGGGGCTACGCAAGCGGTTCCCAAAGAGCTTTAGAAGAAGGCATAGTTTTCCCTGCTGCTCCTTGGGCGTGGGACCCATCTCCAGCCATATGGCCATTTTTGTGCCTGGTGCGGCGCCAAGTGGGAAAGGGTGGTTTTGAGGCTGAAGGCAGCAGGAAAGGCCACAGCCCCAAGTTCTCTGGGGCTATGCAAGGGGTTCCCAAAGAGCTTTCAACAAGCCACAGTTTTCCCTCTTGCCTCTTTGGGCGTGGGAGCAATCGCCAGACATATAGATATTTTGGAGCCTGGCGCGGCGCCAAGTGGGAAAATGTGGTTTTGAGGCTGAAGGCAGCAGGAAAGCCTGCAGCCCCCAGGTGTGTGGGGCTACGCAAGCGGTTCCCAAAGAGCTTTAGAAGAAGGCATAGTTTTCCCTGCTGGCTCTTTGGGCGTGGGACCCATCTCCAGCCATCTGGCCTTTTTTGTACTTGGCGTGGCGCCAAGTGGGAAAGGGTTGTTTTGAGGCTGAAGGCAGCAGGAAAAGCCACACCCCAAGTTCTGTGGGGCTAGGCAAGGGGTTCCCAAAGAGCTTTAAACAAGCCACAGTTTTCCCTGCTGGCTCTTTGGGCGTGGGACCCATGTCCAGACATATGGCCATTTTTGTGCCTGGCGCGGCGCCAAGTGGGAAAGGGTGGTTTTGAGGCTGAAGGCAGCAGGAAAGCCTGCAGCCCCCAGGTGTGTGGGGCTACGCAAGCGGTTCCCAAAGAGCTTGAGAACAAGGCATAGTTTTCCCTGCTGGCTCTTTGGGCGTGGGACCCATGTCCAGCCATATGGCCATTTTTGTGCCTGGTGCGGCGCCAAGTGGGAAAGGGTGGTTTTGAGGCTGAAGGCAGCAGGAAAGCCTGCAGCCCCCAGGTGTGTGGGGCTACACAAGCAGTTCCCAAAGAGCTTTAGAAGAAGGCGTAGTTTTCCCTGCTGGCTCTTTGGGCGTGGGACCCATCTCCAGACATATGGCCATTCTTGTGCCTGGCGCGGCGCCAAGTGGGAAAGGGTGGTTTTGAGGCTGAAGGCAGCAGGAAAGCCTGCAGCCCCCAGGTGTGTGGGGCTACGCAAGCGGTTCCCAAAGAGCTTTAGAAGAAGGCATAGTTTTCCCTGCTGGCTCTTTGGGCGTGGGACCCATCTCCAGACATATGGCCCTTTTTGTGCCTGGCGCGGCGCCAGGTGGGAAAGGGTGGTTTTGAGGCTGAAGGCAGCAGGAAAGCCTGCAGCCCCCAGGTGTGTGGGGCTACGCAAGCGGTTCCCAAAGAGCTTTAGAAGAAGGCGTAGTTTTCCCTGCTGGCTCTTTGGGCGTGGGACCCATCTCCACACATATGGCCATTTTTGTGCCTGGCGCGGCGCCAGGTGTGAAAGGGTGGTTTTGAGGCTGAAGGCAGCAGGAAAGCCTGCAGCCCCCAGGTGTGTGGGGCTAGGCAAGCGGTTCCCAAAGAGCTTTAGAAGAAGGCATAGTTTTCCCTGCTGGCTCTTTGGGCGTGGGACCCATGTCCAGCCATATGGCCATTTTTGTGCCTGGCGCGGCGCCAAGTGGGAAAGGGTGGTTTTGAGGCTGAAGGCAGCAGGAAAGCCTGCAGCCCCCAGGTGTGTGGGGCTACGCAAGCGGTTCCCAAAGAGCTTTAGAACAAGGCATATTATTCCCTGCTGGCTCTTTGGGCGTGGGACCCATGTCCAGACATATGGCCCTTTTTGTGCCTGGCGCGGCGCCAAGTGGGAAAGGGTGGTTTTGAGGCTGAAGGCAGCAGGAAAGCCTGCAGCCCCCAGGTGTGTGGGGCTACGCAAGCGGTTCCCAAAGAGCTTTAGAAGAAGGCGTAGTTTTCCCTGCTGGCTCTTTGGGCGTGGGACCCATCTCCAGACATATGGCCCTTTTTGTGCCTGGCGCGGCGCCAAGTGGGCAAGGGTGGTTTTGAGGCTGAAGGCAGCAGGAAAGCCTGCAGCCCCCAGGTGTGTGGGGCTACGCAAGCGGTTCCCAAAGAGCTTTAGAAGAAGGTGTAGTTTTCCCTGCTGGCTCTTTGGGCGTGGGACCCATGTCCAGACATATGGCCATTTTTGTGCCTGGCGCGGCGCCAAGTGGGAAAGGGTGGTTTTGAGGCTGAAGGCAGCAGGAAAGCCTGCAGCCCCCAGGTGTGTGGGGCTACGCAAGCGGTTCCCAAAGAGCTTTAGAAGAAGGCGTAGTTTTCCCTGCTGGCTCTTTGGGCGTGGGACCCATGTTCAGACATATGGCCATTTTTGTGCCTGGCGCGGCGCCAAGTGGGAAAGGGTGGTTTTGAGGCTGAAGGCAGCAGGAAAGCCTGCAGCCCCCAGGTGTGTGGGGCTACGCAAGCGGTTCCCAAAGAGCTTTAGAAGAAGGCATAGTTTTCCCTGCTGGCTCTTTGGGCGTGGGACCAATCTCCAGACATATGGCCATTTTTGTGCCTGGCGCGGCGCCAAGTGGGAAAGGGTGGTTTTGAGGCTGAAGGCAGCAGGAAAGCCTGCAGCCCCCAGGTCTGTGGGTCTAGGCAAGAGTTTCCCAAAGAGCTTTAGAAGAAGGCGTAGTTTTCCCTGCTGGCTCTTTGGGCGTGGGACCCATCTCCAGACATATGGCCATTTTTGTGCCTGGCGCGGCGCCAAGTGGGAAAGGGTGGTTTTGAGGCTGAAGGCAGCAGGAAAGCCTGCAGCCCCCAGGTGTGTGGGGCTACGCAAGCGGTTCCCAAAGAGCTTTAGAAGAAGGCGTAGTTTTCCCTGCTGGCTCTTTGGGCGTGGGACCAGTCTCCAGCCATATGGCCATTTTTGTGCCTGGCGCGGCACCAAGTGGGAAAGGGTGGTTTTGAGGCTGAAGGCAGCAGGAAAGCCTGCAGCCCCCAGGTGTGTGGGGCTACGCAAGCGGTTCCCAAAGAGCTTTAGAAGAAGGCATAGTTTTCCCTGCTGGCTCTTTGGGCGTGGGACGAGTCTCCCCACATATGGCCATTTTTGTGCCTGGCGCGGCGCCAAGTGGAAAAGGGTGGTTTTGAGGCTGAAGGCAGCAGGAAAGCCTGCAGCCCCCAGGTGTGTGGGGCTACGCAAGCGGTTCCCAAAGAGCTTTAGAAGAAGGCGTAGTTTTCCCTGCTGGCTCTTTGGGCGTGGGACCCATGTCCAGCCATATGGCCATTTTTGTGCCTGGCGCGGCGCCAAGTGGGAAAGGGTGGTTTTGAGGCTGAAGGCAGCAGGAAAGCCTGCAGCCCCCAGGTGTGTGGGGCTACGCAAGCGGTTCCCAAAGAGCTTTAGAAGAAGGCATAGTTTTCCCTGCTGGCTCTTTGGGCGTGGGACCCATCTCCAGCCATATGGCCATTTTTGTGCCTGGTGCGGCGCCAAGTGGGAAAGGGTGGTTTTGAGGCTGAAGGCAGCAGGAAAGGCCACAGCCCCAAGTTCTCTGGGGCTATGCAAGGGGTTCCCAAAGAGCTTTCAACAAGCCACAGTTTTCCCTCTTGCCTCTTTGGGCGTGGGAGCAATCGCCAGACATATAGATATTTTGGAGCCTGGCGCGGCGCCAAGTGGGAAAATGTGGTTTTGAGGCTGAAGGCAGCAGGAAAGCCTGCAGCCCCCAGGTGTGTGGGGCTACGCAAGCGGTTCCCAAAGAGCTTTAGAAGAAGGCATAGTTTTCCCTGCTGGCTCTTTGGGCGTGGGACCCATCTCCAGCCATCTGGCCTTTTTTGTACTTGGCGTGGCGCCAAGTGGGAAAGGGTTGTTTTGAGGCTGAAGGCAGCAGGAAAAGCCACACCCCAAGTTCTGTGGGGCTAGGCAAGGGGTTCCCAAAGAGCTTTAAACAAGCCACAGTTTTCCCTGCTGGCTCTTTGGGCGTGGGACCCATGTCCAGACATATGGCCATTTTTGTGCCTGGCGCGGCGCCAAGTGGGAAAGGGTGGTTTTGAGGCTGAAGGCAGCAGGAAAGCCTGCAGCCCCCAGGTGTGTGGGGCTACGCAAGCGGTTCCCAAAGAGCTTGAGAACAAGGCATAGTTTTCCCTGCTGGCTCTTTGGGCGTGGGACCCATGTCCAGCCATATGGCCATTTTTGTGCCTGGTGCGGCGCCAAGTGGGAAAGGGTGGTTTTGAGGCTGAAGGCAGCAGGAAAGCCTGCAGCCCCCAGGTGTGTGGGCTACACAAGCAGTTCCCAAAGAGCTTTAGAAGAAGGCGTAGTTTTCCCTGCTGGCTCTTTGGGCGTGGGACCCATCTCCAGACATATGGCCATTCTTGTGCCTGGCGCGGCGCCAAGTGGGAAAGGGTGGTTTTGAGGCTGAAGGCAGCAGGAAAGCCTGCAGCCCCCAGGTGTGTGGGGCTACGCAAGCGGTTCCCAAAGAGCTTTAGAAGAAGGCATAGTTTTCCCTGCTGGCTCTTTGGGCGTGGGACCCATCTCCAGACATATGGCCCTTTTTGTGCCTGGCGCGGCGCCAGGTGGGAAAGGGTGGTTTTGAGGCTGAAGGCAGCAGGAAAGCCTGCAGCCCCCAGGTGTGTGGGGCTACGCAAGCGGTTCCCAAAGAGCTTTAGAAGAAGGCGTAGTTTTCCCTGCTGGCTCTTTGGGCGTGGGACCCATCTCCACACATATGGCCATTTTTGTGCCTGGCGCGGCGCCAGGTGGGAAAGGGTGGTTTTGAGGCTGAAGGCAGCAGGAAAGCCTGCAGCCCCCAGGTGTGTGGGGCTACGCAAGCGGTTTCCAAAGAGCTTTAGAAGAAGGCATAGTTTTCCCTGCTGGCTCTTTGGGCGTGGGACCCATGTTCAGACATATGGCCATTTTTGTGCCTGGCGCGGCGCCAAGTGGGAAAGGGTGGTTTTGAGGCTGAAGGCAGCAGGAAAGCCTGCAGCCCCCAGGTCTGTGGGGCTACGCAAGCGGTTCCCAAAGAGCTTTAGAAGAAGGCATAGTTTTCCCTGCTGGCTCTTTGGGCGTGGGACCAATCTCCAGACATATGGCCATTTTTGTGCCTGGCGCGGCGCCAAGTGGGAAAGGGTGGTTTTGAGGCTGAAGGCAGCAGGAAAGCCTGCAGCCCCCAGGTCTGTGGGTCTAGGCAAGAGTTTCCCAAAGAGCTTTAGAACAAGGCATAGTTTTCCCTGCTGGCTCTTTGGGCGTGGGACCAGTCTCCAGACATATGGCCATTTTTGTGCCTGGCGCGGCGCCAAGTGGGCAAGGGTGGTTTTGAGGCTGAAGGCAGCAGGAAAGCCTGCAGCCCCCAGGTGTGTGGGGCTACGCAAGCGGTTCCCAAAGAGCTTTAGAAGAAGGCATAGTTTTCCCTGCTGGCTCTTTGGGCGTGGGACCAATCTCCAGCCATATGGCCATTTTTGTGCCTGGTGCGGCGCCAAGTGGGAAAGGGTGGTTTTGAGGCTGAAGGCAGCAGGAAAGGCCACAGGCCCAAGTTCTGTGGGGCTATGCAAGGGGATCTCAAAGAGCTTTAAACAAGCCACAGTTTTCCCTCTTGGCTCTTTGGGCGTGGGAGTAATTGCCAGACATATAGATATTTTCGAGCCTGGCACGGCGCAAAGTGGGAAAGGGTGGTTTTGAGGCTGAAGGCAGCAGGAAAGCCTGCAGCCCCCAGGTGTGTGGGGCTACGCAAGCGGTTCCCAAAGAGCTTTAGAAGAAGGCGTAGTTTTCCCTGCTGGCTCTTTGGGCGTGGGACCCATCTCCAGACATATGGCCATTTTTGTGCCTGGCGCGGCGCCAAGTGGGAAAGGGTGGTTTTGAGGCTGAAGGCAGCAGGAAAGCCTGCAGCCCCCAGGTGTGTGGGGCTACGCAAGCGGTTCCCAAAGAGCTTTAGAAGAAGGCATAGTTTTCCCTGCTGGCTCTTTGGGCGTGGGACCCATCTCCAGCCATCTGGCCTTTTTTGTGCCTGGCGCGGCGCCAAGTGGGAAAGGGTGGTTTTGAGGCTGAAGGCGCCAGGAAAGGCCACAGCCCCAAGTTCTGTTGGTCTAGGCAAGAGTTTCCCAAAGAGCTTTAGAACAAGGCATAGTTTTCCCTGCTGGCTCTTTGGGCGTGGGACCAGTCTCCAGACATATGGCCATTTTTGTGCCTAGCGCGGCGCCAAGTGGGAAAGGGTGGTTTTGAGGCTGAAGGCAGCAGGAAAGCCTGCAGCCCCCAGGTGTGTGGGGCTACGCAAGCGGTTCCCAAAGAGCTTTAGAAGAAGGCATAGTTTTCCCTGCTGGCTCTTTGGGCGTGGGACCAGTCTCCCCACATATGGCCATTTTTGTGCCTGGTGCGGCGCCAAGTGGAAAAGGGTGGTTTTGAGGCTGAAGGCAGCAGGAAAGCCTGCAGCCCCCAGGTGTGTGGGGCTACGCAAGCGGTTCCCAAAGAGCTTTAGAAGAAGGCGTAGTTTTCCCTGCTGGCTCTTTGGGCGTGGGACCCATGTCCAGACATATGGCCATTTTTGTGCCTGGCGCGGCGCCAAGTGGGAAAGGGTGGTTTTGAGGCTGAAGGCAGCAGGAAAGCCTGCAGCCCCCAGGTGTGTGGGGCTATGCAAGCGGTTCCCAAAGAGCTTTAGAAGAAGGCATAGTTTTCCCTGCTGGCTCTTTGGGCGTGGGACCAATCTCCAGCCATATGGCCATTTTTGTGCCTGGCGCGGCGCCAAGTGGGAAAGGGTGGTTTTGAGGCTGAAGGCAGCAGGAAAGGCCACAGGCCCAAGTTCTGTGGGGCTATGCAAGGGGATCTCAAAGAGCTTTAAACAAGCCACAGTTTTCCCTCTTGGCTCTTTGGGCGTGGGAGTAATCGCCAGACATATAGATATTTTGGAGCCTGGCACGGCGCAAAGTGGGAAAGGGTGGTTTTGAGGCTGAAGGCAGCAGGAAAGCCTGCAGCCCCCAGGTGTGTGGGGCTACGCAAGCGGTTCCCAAAGAGCTTTAGAAGAAGGCATAGTTTTCCCTGCTGGCTCTTTGGGCGTGGGACCCATCTCCAGACATATGGCCTTTTTTGTGCCTGGCGCGGCGCCAAGTGGGAAAGGGTGGTTTTGAGGCTGAAGGCGCCAGGAAAGGCCACAGCCCCAAGTTCTGTGGGTCTAGGCAAGAGTTTCCCAATGAGCTTTAGAACAAGGCATAGTTTTCCCTGCTGGCTCTTTGGGCGTGGGACCAGTCTCCAGACATATGGCCATTTTTGTGCCTGGCGCGGCGCCAAGTGGGAAAGGGTGGTTTTGAGGCTGAAGGCAGCAGGAAAGCCTGCAGCCCCCAGGTGTGTGGGGCTACGCAAGCGGTTCCCAAAGAGCTTTAGAAGAAGGCATAGTTTTCCCTGCTGGCTCTTTGGGCGTGGGACCAGTCTCCAGACATATGGCCATTTTTGTGCCTGGCGCGGCGCCAAGTGGGAAAGGGTGGTTTTGAGGCTGAAGGCAGCAGGAAAGCCTGCAGCCCCCAGGTGTGTGGGGCTACGCAAGCGGTTCCCAAAGAGCTTTAGAAGAAGGCATAGTTTTCCCTGCTGGCTCTATGGGCGTGGGACCCATCTCCAGACATATGGCCATTTTTGTGCCTTGCGCGGCGCCAAGTGGGAAAGGGTGGTTTTGAGGCTGAAGGCAGCAGGAAAGCCTGCAGCCCCCAGGTGTGTGGGGCTATGCAAGCGGTTCCCAAAGAGCTTTAGAACAAGGCATAGTATTCCCTGCTGGCTCTTTGGGCGTGGGACCCATGTCCAGACATATGGCCATTTTTGTGCCTGGCGCGGCGCCAAGTGGGAAAGGGTGGTTTTGAGGCTGAAGGCAGCAGGAAAGCCTGCAGCCCCCAGGTGTGTGGGGCTACGCAAGCGGTTCCCAAAGAGCTTTAGAAGAAGGCATAGTTTTCCCTGCTGGCTCTTTGGGCGTGGGACCAATCTCCAGCCATATGGCCATTTTTGTGCCTGGCGCGGCGCCAAGTGGGAAAGGGTGGTTTTGAGGCTGAAGGCAGCAGGAAAGGCCACAGGCCCAAGTTCTGTGGGGCTATGCAAGGGGATCTCAAAGAGCTTTAAACAAGCCACAGTTTTCCCTCTTGGCTCTTTGGGCGTGGGAGTAATCGCCAGACATATAGATATTTTGGAGCCTGGCACGGCGCAAAGTGGGAAAGGGTGGTTTTGAGGCTGAAGGCAGCAGGAAAGCCTGCAGCCCCCAGGTGTGTGGGGCTACGCAAGCGGTTCCCAAAGAGCTTTAGAAGAAGGCATAGTTTTCCCTGCTGGCTCTTTGGGCGTGGGACCCATCTCCAGACATATGGCCTTTTTTGTGCCTGGCGCGGCGCCAAGTGGGAAAGGGTGGTTTTGAGGCTGAAGGCGCCAGGAAAGGCCACAGCCCCAAGTTCTGTGGGTCTAGGCAAGAGTTTCCCAAAGAGCTTTAGAACAAGGCATAGTTTTCCCTGCTGGCTCTTTGGGCGTGGGACCAGTCTCCAGACATATGGCCATTTTTGTGCCTGGCGCGGCGCCAAGTGGGAAAGGGTGGTTTTGAGGCTGAAGGCAGCAGGAAAGCCTGCAGCCCCCAGGTGTGTGGGGCTACGCAAGCGGTTCCCAAAGAGCTTTAGAAGAAGGCATAGTTTTCCCTGCTGGCTCTTTGGGCGTGGGACCAGTCTCCAGACATATGGCCATTTTTGTGCCTGGCGCGGCGCCAAGTGGGAAAGGGTGGTTTTGAGGCTGAAGGCAGCAGGAAAGCCTGCAGCCCCCAGGTGTGTGGGGCTAGGCAAGCGGTTCCCAAAGAGCTTTAGAAGAAGGCATAGTTTTCCCTGCTGGCTCTTTGGGCGTGGGACCCATGTCCAGCCATATGGCCATTTTTGTGCCTGGCGCGGCGCCAAGTGGGAAAGGGTGGTTTTGAGGCTGAAGGCAGCAGGAAAGCCTGCAGCCCCCAGGTGTGTGGGGCTACGCAAGCGGTTCCCAAAGAGCTTTAGAACAAGGCATAGTATTCCCTGCTGGCTCTTTGGGCGTGGGACCCATGTCCAGACATATGGCCCTTTTTGTGCCTGGCGCGGCGCCAAGTGGGAAAGGGTGGTTTTGAGGCTGAAGGCAGCAGGAAAGCCTGCAGCCCCCAGGTGTGTGGGGCTACGCAAGCGGTTCCCAAAGAGCTTTAGAAGAAGGTGTAGTTTTCCCTGCTGGCTCTTTGGGCGTGGGACCCATGTCCAGACATATGGCCATTTTTGTGCCTGGCGCGGCGCCAAGTGGGAAAGGGTGGTTTTGAGGCTGAAGGCAGCAGGAAAGCCTGCAGCCCCCAGGTGTGTGGGGCTACGCAAGCGGTTCCCAAAGAGCTTTAGAAGAAGGCGTAGTTTTCCCTGCTGGCTCTTTGGGCGTGGGACCCATGTTCAGACATATGGCCATTTTTGTGCCTGGCGCGGCGCCAAGTGGGAAAGGGTGGTTTTGAGGCTGAAGGCAGCAGGAAAGCCTGCAGCCCCCAGGTGTGTGGGGCTACGCAAGCGGTTCCCAAAGAGCTTTAGAAGAAGGCATAGTTTTCCCTGCTGGCTCTTTGGGCGTGGGACCAATCTCCAGACATATGGCCATTTTTGTGCCTGGCGCGGCGCCAAGTGGGAAAGGGTGGTTTTGAGGCTGAAGGCAGCAGGAAAGCCTGCAGCCCCCAGGTCTGTGGGTCTAGGCAAGAGTTTCCCAAAGAGCTTTAGAAGAAGGCGTAGTTTTCCCTGCTGGCTCTTTGGGCGTGGGACCCATCTCCAGACATATGGCCATTTTTGTGCCTGGCGCGGCGCCAAGTGGGAAAGGGTGGTTTTGAGGCTGAAGGCAGCAGGAAAGCCTGCAGCCCCCAGGTGTGTGGGGCTACGCAAGCGGTTCCCAAAGAGCTTTAGAAGAAGGCATAGTTTTCCCTGCTGCTCCTTGGGCGTGGGACCCATCTCCAGCCATATGGCCATTTTTGTGCCTGGTGCGGCGCCAAGTGGGAAAGGGTGGTTTTGAGGCTGAAGGCAGCAGGAAAGGCCACAGCCCCAAGTTCTCTGGGGCTATGCAAGGGGTTCCCAAAGAGCTTTCAACAAGCCACAGTTTTCCCTCTTGCCTCTTTGGGCGTGGGAGCAATCGCCAGACATATAGATATTTTGGAGCCTGGCGCGGCGCCAAGTGGGAAAATGTGGTTTTGAGGCTGAAGGCAGCAGGAAAGCCTGCAGCCCCCAGGTGTGTGGGGCTACGCAAGCGGTTCCCAAAGAGCTTTAGAAGAAGGCATAGTTTTCCCTGCTGGCTCTTTGGGCGTGGGACCCATCTCCAGCCATCTGGCCTTTTTTGTACTTGGCGTGGCGCCAAGTGGGAAAGGGTTGTTTTGAGGCTGAAGGCAGCAGGAAAAGCCACACCCCAAGTTCTGTGGGGCTAGGCAAGGGGTTCCCAAAGAGCTTTAAACAAGCCACAGTTTTCCCTGCTGGCTCTTTGGGCGTGGGACCCATGTCCAGACATATGGCCATTTTTGTGCCTGGCGCGGCGCCAAGTGGGAAAGGGTGGTTTTGAGGCTGAA
This sequence comes from Rissa tridactyla, assembly GCF_028500815.1. Lineage (NCBI taxonomy): Eukaryota > Metazoa > Chordata > Aves > Charadriiformes > Laridae > Rissa > Rissa tridactyla. The sequence goes on from NC_071471.1 coordinate 10,400,675, forward strand.
GGCAGCAGGAAAGCCTGCAGCCCCCAGGTGTGTGGGGCTACGCAAGCGGTTCCCAAAGAGCTTGAGAACAAGGCATAGTTTTCCCTGCTGGCTCTTTGGGCGTGGGACCCATGTCCAGCCATATGGCCATTTTTGTGCCTGGTGCGGCGCCAAGTGGGAAAGGGTGGTTTTGAGGCTGAAGGCAGCAGGAAAGCCTGCAGCCCCCAGGTGTGTGGGCTACACAAGCAGTTCCCAAAGAGCTTTAGAAGAAGGCGTAGTTTTCCCTGCTGGCTCTTTGGGCGTGGGACCCATCTCCAGATTATGGCCATTCTTGTGCCTGGCGCGGCGCCAAGTGGGAAAGGGTGGTTTTGAGGCTGAAGGCAGCAGGAAAGCCTGCAGCCCCCAGGTGTGTGGGGCTACGCAAGCGGTTCCCAAAGAGCTTTAGAAGAAGGCATAGTTTTCCCTGCTGGCTCTTTGGGCGTGGGACCCATCTCCAGACATATGGCCCTTTTTGTGCCTGGCGCGGCGCCAGGTGGGAAAGGGTGGTTTTGAGGCTGAAGGCAGCAGGAAAGCCTGCAGCCCCCAGGTGTGTGGGGCTACGCAAGCGGTTCCCAAAGAGCTTTAGAAGAAGGCGTAGTTTTCCCTGCTGGCTCTTTGGGCGTGGGACCAGTCTCCCCACATATGGCCATTTTTGTGCCTGGCGCGGCGCCAGGTGGGAAAGGGTGGTTTTGAGGCTGAAGGCAGCAGGAAAGCCTGCAGCCCCCAGGTGTGTGGGGCTACGCAAGCGGTTTCCAAAGAGCTTTAGAAGAAGGCATAGTTTTCCCTGCTGGCTCTTTGGGCGTGGGACCCATGTTCAGACATATGGCCATTTTTGTGCCTGGCGCGGCGCCAAGTGGGAAAGGGTGGTTTTGAGGCTGAAGGCAGCAGGAAAGCCTGCAGCCCCCAGGTGTGTGGGGCTACGCAAGCGGTTCCCAAAGAGCTTTAGAAGAAGGCATAGTTTTCCCTGCTGGCTCTTTGGGCGTGGGACCAATCTCCAGACATATGGCCATTTTTGTGCCTGGCGCGGCGCCAAGTGGGAAAGGGTGGTTTTGAGGCTGAAGGCAGCAGGAAAGCCTGCAGCCCCCAGGTCTGTGGGTCTAGGCAAGAGTTTCCCAAAGAGCTTTAGAACAAGGCATAGTTTTCCCTGCTGGCTCTTTGGGCGTGGGACCAGTCTCCAGACATATGGCCATTTTTGTGCCTGGCGCGGCGCCAAGTGGGCAAGGGTGGTTTTGAGGCTGAAGGCAGCAGGAAAGCCTGCAGCCCCCAGGTGTGTGGGGCTACGCAAGCGGTTCCCAAAGAGCTTTAGAAGAAGGCGTAGTTTTCCCTGCTGGCTCTTTGGGCGTGGGACCCATCTCCAGACATATGGCCATTTTTGTGCCTGGCGCGGCGCCAAGTGGGAAAGGGTGGTTTTGAGGCTGAAGGCAGCAGGAAAGCCTGCAGCCCCCAGGTCTGTGGGGCTATGCAAGCGGTTCCCAAAGAGCTTTAGAAGAAGGCATAGTTTTCCCTGCTGGCTCTTTGGGCGTGGGACCAATCTCCAGCCATATGGCCATTTTTGTGCCTGGTGCGGCGCCAAGTGGGAAAGGGTGGTTTTGAGGCTGAAGGCAGCAGGAAAGGCCACAGGCCCAAGTTCTGTGGGGCTATGCAAGGGGATCTCAAAGAGCTTTAAACAAGCCACAGTTTTCCCTCTTGGCTCTTTGGGCGTGGGAGTAATTGCCAGACATATAGATATTTTCGAGCCTGGCACGGCGCAAAGTGGGAAAGGGTGGTTTTGAGGCTGAAGGCAGCAGGAAAGCCTGCAGCCCCCAGGTGTGTGGGGCTACGCAAGCGGTTCCCAAAGAGCTTTAGAAGAAGGCGTAGTTTTCCCTGCTGGCTCTTTGGGCGTGGGACCCATCTCCAGACATATGGCCATTTTTGTGCCTGGCGCGGCGCCAAGTGGGAAAGGGTGGTTTTGAGGCTGAAGGCAGCAGGAAAGCCTGCAGCCCCCAGGTGTGTGGGGCTACGCAAGCGGTTCCCAAAGAGCTTTAGAAGAAGGCATAGTTTTCCCTGCTGGCTCTTTGGGCGTGGGACCCATCTCCAGCCATCTGGCCTTTTTTGTGCCTGGCGCGGCGCCAAGTGGGAAAGGGTGGTTTTGAGGCTGAAGGCGCCAGGAAAGGCCACAGCCCCAAGTTCTGTTGGTCTAGGCAAGAGTTTCCCAAAGAGCTTTAGAACAAGGCATAGTTTTCCCTGCTGGCTCTTTGGGCGTGGGACCAGTCTCCAGACATATGGCCATTTTTGTGCCTAGCGCGGCGCCAAGTGGGAAAGGGTGGTTTTGAGGCTGAAGGCAGCAGGAAAGCCTGCAGCCCCCAGGTGTGTGGGGCTACGCAAGCGGTTCCCAAAGAGCTTTAGAAGAAGGCATAGTTTTCCCTGCTGGCTCTTTGGGCGTGGGACCAGTCTCCCCACATATGGCCATTTTTGTGCCTGGTGCGGCGCCAAGTGGAAAAGGGTGGTTTTGAGGCTGAAGGCAGCAGGAAAGCCTGCAGCCCCCAGGTGTGTGGGGCTACGCAAGCGGTTCCCAAAGAGCTTTAGAAGAAGGCGTAGTTTTCCCTGCTGGCTCTTTGGGCGTGGGACCCATGTCCAGACATATGGCCATTTTTGTGCCTGGCGCGGCGCCAAGTGGGAAAGGGTGGTTTTGAGGCTGAAGGCAGCAGGAAAGCCTGCAGCCCCCAGGTGTGTGGGGCTATGCAAGCGGTTCCCAAAGAGCTTTAGAAGAAGGCATAGTTTTCCCTGCTGGCTCTTTGGGCGTGGGACCAATCTCCAGCCATATGGCCATTTTTGTGCCTGGCGCGGCGCCAAGTGGGAAAGGGTGGTTTTGAGGCTGAAGGCAGCAGGAAAGGCCACAGGCCCAAGTTCTGTGGGGCTATGCAAGGGGATCTCAAAGAGCTTTAAACAAGCCACAGTTTTCCCTCTTGGCTCTTTGGGCGTGGGAGTAATCGCCAGACATATAGATATTTTGGAGCCTGGCACGGCGCAAAGTGGGAAAGGGTGGTTTTGAGGCTGAAGGCAGCAGGAAAGCCTGCAGCCCCCAGGTGTGTGGGGCTACGCAAGCGGTTCCCAAAGAGCTTTAGAAGAAGGCATAGTTTTCCCTGCTGGCTCTTTGGGCGTGGGACCCATCTCCAGACATATGGCCTTTTTTGTGCCTGGCGCGGCGCCAAGTGGGAAAGGGTGGTTTTGAGGCTGAAGGCGCCAGGAAAGGCCACAGCCCCAAGTTCTGTGGGTCTAGGCAAGAGTTTCCCAATGAGCTTTAGAACAAGGCATAGTTTTCCCTGCTGGCTCTTTGGGCGTGGGACCAGTCTCCAGACATATGGCCATTTTTGTGCCTGGCGCGGCGCCAAGTGGGAAAGGGTGGTTTTGAGGCTGAAGGCAGCAGGAAAGCCTGCAGCCCCCAGGTGTGTGGGGCTACGCAAGCGGTTCCCAAAGAGCTTTAGAAGAAGGCATAGTTTTCCCTGCTGGCTCTTTGGGCGTGGGACCAGTCTCCAGACATATGGCCATTTTTGTGCCTGGCGCGGCGCCAAGTGGGAAAGGGTGGTTTTGAGGCTGAAGGCAGCAGGAAAGCCTGCAGCCCCCAGGTGTGTGGGGCTACGCAAGCGGTTCCCAAAGAGCTTTAGAAGAAGGCATAGTTTTCCCTGCTGGCTCTATGGGCGTGGGACCCATCTCCAGACATATGGCCATTTTTGTGCCTTGCGCGGCGCCAAGTGGGAAAGGGTGGTTTTGAGGCTGAAGGCAGCAGGAAAGCCTGCAGCCCCCAGGTGTGTGGGGCTATGCAAGCGGTTCCCAAAGAGCTTTAGAACAAGGCATAGTATTCCCTGCTGGCTCTTTGGGCGTGGGACCCATGTCCAGACATATGGCCATTTTTGTGCCTGGCGCGGCGCCAAGTGGGAAAGGGTGGTTTTGAGGCTGAAGGCAGCAGGAAAGCCTGCAGCCCCCAGGTGTGTGGGGCTACGCAAGCGGTTCCCAAAGAGCTTTAGAAGAAGGCATAGTTTTCCCTGCTGGCTCTTTGGGCGTGGGACCAATCTCCAGCCATATGGCCATTTTTGTGCCTGGCGCGGCGCCAAGTGGGAAAGGGTGGTTTTGAGGCTGAAGGCAGCAGGAAAGGCCACAGGCCCAAGTTCTGTGGGGCTATGCAAGGGGATCTCAAAGAGCTTTAAACAAGCCACAGTTTTCCCTCTTGGCTCTTTGGGCGTGGGAGTAATCGCCAGACATATAGATATTTTGGAGCCTGGCACGGCGCAAAGTGGGAAAGGGTGGTTTTGAGGCTGAAGGCAGCAGGAAAGCCTGCAGCCCCCAGGTGTGTGGGGCTACGCAAGCGGTTCCCAAAGAGCTTTAGAAGAAGGCATAGTTTTCCCTGCTGGCTCTTTGGGCGTGGGACCCATCTCCAGCCCTCTGGCCTTTTTTGTGCCTGGCGCGGCGCCAAGTGGGAAAGGGTGGTTTTGAGGCTGAAGGCGCCAGGAAAGGCCACAGCCCCAAGTTCTGTGGGTCTAGGCAAGAGTTTCCCAAAGAGCTTTAGAACAAGGCATAGTTTTCCCTGCTGGCTCTTTGGGCGTGGGACCAGTCTCCAGACATATGGCCATTTTTGTGCCTGGCGCGGCGCCAAGTGGGAAAGGGTGGTTTTGAGGCTGAAGGCAGCAGGAAAGCCTGCAGCCCCCAGGTGTGTGGGGCTACGCAAGCGGTTCCCAAAGAGCTTTAGAAGAAGGCATAGTTTTCCCTGCTGGCTCTTTGGGCGTGGGACCAGTCTCCAGACATATGGCCATTTTTGTGCCTGGCGCGGCGCCAAGTGGGAAAGGGTGGTTTTGAGGCTGAAGGCAGCAGGAAAGCCTGCAGCCCCCAGGTGTGTGGGGCTACGCAAGCGGTTCCCAAAGAGCTTTAGAAGAAGGCATAGTTTTCCCTGCTGGCTCTATGGGCGTGGGACCCATCTCCAGCCATATGGCCATTTTTGTGCCTTGCGCGGCGCCAAGTGGGAAAGGGTGGTTTTGAGGCTGAAGGCAGCAGGAAAGCCTGCAGCCCCCAGGTGTGTGGGGCTATGCAAGCGGTTCCCAAAGAGCTTTAGAACAAGGCATAGTATTCCCTGCTGGCTCTTTGGGCGTGGGACCCATGTCCAGACATATGACCATTTTTGTGCCTGGCGCGGCGCCAAGTGGGAAAGGGTGGTTTTGAGGCTGAAGGCAGCAGGAAAGCCTGCAGCCCCCAGGTGTGTGGGGCTACGCAAGCGGTTCCCAAAGAGCTTTAGAAGAAGGCATAGTTTTCCCTGCTGGCTCTTTGGGCGTGGGACCCATCTCCAGACATATGGCCTTTTTTGTGCCTGGCGCGGCGCCAAGTGGGAAAGGGTGGTTTTGAGGCTGAAGGCGCCAGGAAAGGCCACAGCCCCAAGTTCTGTGGGTCTAGGCAAGAGTTTCCCAAAGAGCTTTAGAACAAGGCATAGTTTTCCCTGCTGGCTCTTTGGGCGTGGGACCAGTCTCCAGACATATGGCCATTTTTGTGCCTGGCGCGGCGCCAAGTGGGAAAGGGTGGTTTTGAGGCTGAAGGCAGCAGGAAAGCCTGCAGCCCCCAGGTGTGTGGGGCTACGCAAGCGGTTCCCAAAGAGCTTTAGAAGAAGGCATAGTTTTCCCTGCTGGCTCTTTGGGCGTGGGACCAGTCTCCAGACATATGGCCATTTTTGTGCCTGGCGCGGCGCCAAGTGGGAAAGGGTGGTTTTGAGGCTGAAGGCAGCAGGAAAGCCTGCAGCCCCCAGGTGTGTGGGGCTACGCAAGCGGTTCCCAAAGAGCTTTAGAAGAAGGCATAGTTTTCCCTGCTGGCTCTATGGGCGTGGGACCCATCTCCAGCCATATGGCCATTTTTGTGCCTTGCGCGGCGCCAAGTGGGAAAGGGTGGTTTTGAGGCTGAAGGCAGCAGGAAAGCCTGCAGCCCCCAGGTGTGTGGGGCTATGCAAGCGGTTCCCAAAGAGCTTTAGAACAAGGCATAGTATTCCCTGCTGGCTCTTTGGGCGTGGGACCCATGTCCAGACATATGACCATTTTTGTGCCTGGCGCGGCGCCAAGTGGGAAAGGGTGGTTTTGAGGCTGAAGGCAGCAGGAAAGCCTGCAGCCCCCAGGTGTGTGGGGCTACGCAAGCGGTTCCCAAAGAGCTTTAGAAGAAGGCATAGTTTTCCCTGCTGGCTCTTTGGGCGTGGGACCCATCTCCAGACATATGGCCATTTTTGTGCCTGGCACGGCGCCAGGTGGGAAAGGGTGGTTTTGAGGCTGAAGGCAGCAGGAAAGCCTGCAGCCCCCAGGTGTGTGGGGCTACGCAAGCGGTTCCCAAAGAGCTTTAGAAGAAGGCATAGTTTTCCCTGCTGGCTCTTTGGGCGTGGGACCCATCTCCAGACATATGGCCATTTTTGTGCCTGGCGCGGCGCCAAGTGGGAAAGGGTGGTTTTGAGGCTGAAGGCAGCAGGAAAGCCTGCAGCCCCCAGGTCTGTGGGTCTAGGCAAGAGTTTCCCAAAGAGCTTTAGAAGAAGGCGTAGTTTTCCCTGCTGGCTCTTTGGGCGTGGGACCCATCTCCAGACATATGGCCATTTTTGTGCCTGGCGCGGCACCAAGTGGGAAAGGGTGGTTTTGAGGCTGAAGGCAGCAGGAAAGCCTGCAGCCCCCAGGTGTGTGGGGCTACGCAAGCGGTTCCCAAAGAGCTTTAGAAGAAGGCGTAGTTTTCCCTGCTGGCTCTTTGGGCGTGGGACCAGTCTCCAGCCATATGGCCATTTTTGTGCCTGGCGCGGCGCCAAGTGGGAAAGGGTGGTTTTGAGGCTGAAGGCAGCAGGAAAGCCTGCAGCCCCCAGGTGTGTGGGGCTACGCAAGCGGTTCCCAAAGAGCTTTAGAAGAAGGCATAGTTTTCCCTGCTGGCTCTTTGGGCGTGGGACCCATGTCCAGACATATGGCCATTTTTGTGCCTGGCGCGGCACCAAGTGGGAAAGGGTGGTTTTGAGGCTGAAGGCAGCAGGAAAGCCTGCAGCCCCCAGGTGTGTGGGGCTACGCAAGCGGTTCCCAAAGAGCTTTAGAAGAAGGCATAGTTTTCCCTGCTGGCTCTTTGGGCGTGGCACCCATCTCCAGACATATGGCCATTTTTGTGCCTGGCGCGGCGCCAAGTGGGAAAGGGTGGTTTTGAGGCTGAAGGCAGCAGGAAAGCCTGCAGCCCCCAGGTGTGTGGGGCTACGCAAGCGGTTCCCAAAGAGCTTTAGAAGAAGGCATAGTTTTCCCTGCTGGCTCTTTGGGCTTGGGACCCATCTCCAGACATATGGCCATTTTTGTGCCTGGCGCGGCGCCAAGTGGGAAAGGGTGGTTTTGAGGCTGAAGGCAGCAGGAAAGCCTGCAGCCCCCAGGTGTGTGGGGCTATGCAAGCGGTTCCCAAAGAGCTTTAGAAGAAGGCGTAGTTTTCCCTGCTGGCTCTTTGGGCGTGGGACCAATCTCCAGCCATATGGCCATTTTTGTGCCTGGTGCGGCGCCAAGTGGGAAAGGGTGGTTTTGAGGCTGAAGGCGCCAGGAAAGGCCACAGCCCCAAGTTCTGTGGGGCTATGCAAGGGGATCTCAAAGAGCTTTAAACAAGCCACAGTTTTCCCTCTTGGCTCTTTGGGCGTGGGAGTAATCGCCAGACATATAGATATTTTTGTGCCTGGCGCGGCGCCAAGTGGGAAAGGGTGGTTTTGAGGCTGAAGGCAGCAGGAAAGCCTGCAGCCCCCAGGTGTGTGGGGCTACGCAAGCGGTTCCCAAAGAGCTTTAGAAGAAGGCATAGTTTTCCCTGCTGGCTCTTTGGGCGTGGGACCCATCTCCACACATATGGCCATTTTTGTGCCTGGCGCGGCGCCAAGTGGGAAAGGGTGGTTTTGAGGCTGAAGGCAGCAGGAAAGCCTGCAGCCCCCAGGTCTGTGGGTCTAGGCAAGCGGTTCCCAAAGAGCTTTAGAAGAAGGCGTAGTTTTCCCTGCTGGCTCTTTGGGCGTGGGACCCATCTCCAGACATATGGCCATTTTTTTGCCTGGCGCGGCACCAAGTGGGAAAGGGTGGTTTTGAGGCTGAAGGCAGCAGGAAAGCCTGCAGCCCCCAGGTGTGTGGGGCTACGCAAGCGGTTCCCAAAGAGCTTTAGAAGAAGGCATAGTTTTCCCTGCTGGCTCTTTGGGCGTGGGACCAGTCTCCCCACATATGCCCATTTTTGTGCCTGGCGCGGCGCCAAGTGGGAAAGGGTGGTTTTGAGGCTGAAGGCAGCAGGAAAGCCTGCAGCCCCCAGGTGTGTGGGGCTACGCAAGCGGTTCCCAAAGAGCTTTAGAAGAAGGCGTAGTTTTCCCTGCTGGCTCTTTGGGCGTGGGACCCATGTCCAGACATATGGCCATTTTTGTGCCTGGCGCGGCGCCAAGTGGGAAAGGGTGGTTTTGAGGCTGAAGGCAGCAGGAAAGCCTGCAGCCCCCAGGTGTGTGGGGCTACGCAAGCGGTTCCCAAAGAGCTTTAGAACAAGGCATAGTATTCCCTGCTGGCTCTTTGGGCGTGGGACCCATGTCCAGACATATGGCCATTTTTGTGCCTGGCGCGGCGCCAAGTGGGAAAGGGTGGTTTTGAGGCTGAAGGCAGCAGGAAAGCCTGCAGCCCCCAGGTGTGTGGGGCTACGCAAGCGGTTCCCAAAGAGCTTTAGAACAAGGCATAGTTTTCCCTGCTGGCTCTTTGGGCGTGGGACCCATGTCCAGACATATGGCCATTTTTGTGCCTGGCGCGGCGCCAAGTGGGAAAGGGTGGTTTTGAGGCTGAAGGCAGCAGGAAAGCCTGCAGCCCCCAGGTGTGTGGGGCTACGCAAGCGGTTCCCAAAGAGCTTTAGAAGAAGGCGTAGTTTTCCCTGCTGGCTCTTTGGGCGTGGGACCCATCTCCAGACATATGGCCATTTTTGTGCCTGGCGCGGCGCCAAGTGGGAAAGGGTGGTTTTGAGGCTGAAGGCAGCAGGAAAGCCTGCAGCCCCCAGGTGTGTGGGGCTACGCAAGCGGTTCCCAAAGAGCTTTAGAAGAAGGCATAGTTTTCCCTGCTGGCTCTTTGGGCTTGGGACCCATGTTCAGACATATGGCCATTTTTGTGCCTGGCGCGGCGCCAAGTGGGAAAGGGTGGTTTTGAGGCTGAAGGCAGCAGGAAAGCCTGCAGCCCCCAGGTGTGTGGGGCTACGCAAGCGGTTCCCAAAGAGCTTTAGAAGAAGGCATAGTTTTCCCTGCTGGCTCTTTGGGCGTGGGACCAATCTCCAGACATAGGGCATTTTTGTCCCTGGCGCGGCGCCAAGTGGGAAAGGGTGGTTTTGAGGCTGAAGGCAGCAGGAAAGCCTGCAGCCCCCAGGTCTGTGGGTCTAGGCAAGAGTTTCCCAAAGAGCTTTAGAACAAGGCATAGTTTTCCCTGCTGGCTCTTTGGGCGTGGGACCCATGTCCAGACATATGGCCATTTTTGTGCCTGGCGCGGCGCCAAGTGGGAAAGGGTGGTTTTGAGGCTGAAGGCAGCAGGAAAGCCTGCAGCCCCCAGGTGTGTGGGGCTACGCAAGCGGTTCCCAAAGAGCTTTAGAAGAAGGCATAGTTTTCCCTGCTGGCTCTTTGGGCGTGGGACCAGTCTCCAGCCATATGGCCATTTTTGTGCCTGGTGCGGCGCCAAGTGGGAAAGGGTGGTTTTGAGGCTGAAGGCAGCAGGAAAGGCCACAGTCCCAAGTTCTGTGGGGCTATGCAAGGGGATCTCAAAGAGCTTTAAACAAGCCACAGTTTTCCCTCTTGGCTCTTTGGGCGTGGGAGTAATCGCCAGACATATAGATATTTTTGTGCCTGGCGCGGCGCCAAGTGGGAAAGGGTGGTTTTGAGGCTGAAGGCAGCAGGAAAGCCTGCAGCCCCCAGGTGTGTGGGGCTACGCAAGCGGTTCCCAAAGAGCTTTAGAAGAAGGCATAGTTTTCCCTGCTGGCTCTTTGGGCGTGGGACCCATCTCCAGCCATATGGCCATTTTTGTGCCTGGCGCGGCGCCAAGTGGGAAAGGGTGGTTTTGAGGCTGAAGGCGCCAGGAAAGGCCACAGCCCCAAGTTCTCTGGGGCTATGCAAGGGGTTCCCAAAGAGCTTTCAACAAGCCACAGTTTTCCCTCTTGGCTCTTTGGGCGTGGGAGCAATCGCCAGACATATAGATATTTTGGAGCCTGGCGTGGTGCCAAGTGGGAAAGGGTGGTTTTGAGGCTGAAGGCAGCAGGAAAGCCTGCAGCCCCCAGGTGTGTGAGGCTACGCAAGCGGTTCCCAAAGAGCTTTAGAAGAAGGCATAGTTTTCCCTACTGGCTCTTTGGGCGTGGTACCCATGTCCAGACATATGGCCATTTTTGTGCCAGGCGCGGCGCCAAGTGGGAAAGGGTGGTTTTGAGGCTGAAGGCAGCAGGAAAGCCTGCAGCCCCCAGGTGTGTGGGGCTACGCAAGCGGTTCCCAAAGAGCTTTAGAAGAAGGCGTAGTTTTCCCTGCTGGCTCTTTGGGCGTGGGACCCATCTCCAGACATATGGCCATTTTTGTGCCTGGCGCGGCGCCAAGTGGGAAAGGGTGGTTTTGAGGCTGAAGGCAGCAGGAAAGCCTGCAGCCCCCAGGTCTGTGGGGCTACGCAAGCAGTTCCCAAAGAGCTTTAGAAGAAGGCGTAGTTTTCCCTGCTGGCTCTTTGGGCGTGGGACCCATCTCCAGACATATGGCCATTCTTTTGCCTGGCGCGGCGCCAAGTGGGAAAGGGTGGTTTTGAGGCTGAAGGCAGCAGGAAAGCCTGCAGCCCCCAGGTGTGTGGGGCTACGCAAGCGGTTCCCAAAGAGCTTTAGAATAAGGCATAGTTTTCCCTGCTGGCTCTTTGGGCGTGGGACCAATCTCCAGACATATGGCCATTTTTGTGCCTGGCGCGGCGCCAAGTGGGAAAGGGTGGTTTTGAGGCTGAAGGCAGCAGGAAAGCCTGCAGCCCCCAGGTGTGTGGGGCTACGCAAGCGGTTCCCAAAGAGCTTTAGAAGAAGGCGTAGTTTTCCCTGCTGGCTCTTTGGGCGTGGGACCCATGTCCAGACATATGGCCATTTTTGTGCCTGGCGCGGCGCCAAGTGGGAAAGGGTGGTTTTGAGGCTGAAGGCAGCAGGAAAGCCTGCAGCCCCCAGGTGTGTGGGGCTACGCAAGCGGTTCCCAAAGAGCTTTAGAAGAAGGCGTAGTTTTCCCTGCTGGCTCCTTGGGCGTGGGACCAGTCTCCAGCCATATGGCCATTTTTGTGCCTGGCGCGGCGCCAAGTGGAAAAGGGTGGTTTTGAGGCTGAAGGCAGCAGGAAAGCCTGCAGCCCCCAGGTGTGTGGGGCTACGCAAGCGGTTCCCAAAGAGCTTTAGAAGAAGGCATAGTTTTCCCTGCTGGCTCTTTGGGCGTGGGACCCATGTCCAGACATATGGCCATTTTTGTGCCAGGCGCGGCGCCAAGTGGGAAAGGGTGGTTTTGAGGCTGAAGGCAGCAGGAAAGCCTGCAGCCCCCAGGTGTGTGGGGCTACGCAAGCGGTTCCCAAAGAGCTTTAGAAGAAGGCATAGTTTTCCCTGCTGGCTCTTTGGGCGTGGGACCCATCTCCACACATATGGCCATTTTTGTGCCTGGCGCGGCGCCAAGTGGGAAAGGGTGGTTTTGAGGCTGAAGGCAGCAGGAAAGCCTGCAGCCCCCAGGTGTGTGGGGCTACGCAAGCGGTTCCCAAAGAGCTTTAGAAGAAGGCATAGTTTTCCCTGCTGGCTCTTTGGGCGTGGGACCCATCTCCAGACATATGGCCATTTTTGTGCCTGGCGCGGCGCCAAGTGGGAAAGGGTGGTTTTGAGGCTGAAGGCAGCAGGAAAGCCTGCAGCCCCCAGGTCTGTGTGTCTAGGCAAGAGTTTCCCAAAGAGCTTTAGAAGAAGGCGTAGTTTTCCCTGCTGGCTCTTTGGGCGTGGGACCCATCTCCAGACATATGGCCATTTTTGTGCCTGGCGCGGCGCCAAGTGGGAAAGGGTGGTTTTGAGGCTGAAGGCAGCAGGAAAGCCTGCAGCCCCCAGGTGTGTGGGGCTACGCAAGCGGTTCCCAAAGAGCTTTAGAAGAAGGCATAGTTTTCCCTGCTGGCTCTTTGGGCGTGGGACCCATCTCCAGCCATATGGCCATTTTTGTGCCTGGCGCGGCGCCAAGTGGGAAAGGGTGGTTTTGAGGCTGAAGGCGCCAGGAAAGGCCACAGCCCCAAGTTCTCTGGGGCTATGCAAGCGGTTCCCAAAGAGCTTTCAACAAGCCACAGTTTTCCCTCTTGGCTCTTTGGGCATGGGAGCAATCGCCAGACATATAGATATTTTGGAGCCTGGCGTGGTGCCAAGTGGGAAAATGTGGTTTTGAGGCTGAAGGCAGCAGGAAAGCCTGCAGCCGCCAGGTGTGTGAGGCTACGCAAGCGGTTCCCAAAGAGCTTTAGAAGAAGGCATAGTTTTCCCTGCTGGCTCTTTGGGCGTGGTACCCATGTCCAGACATATGGCCATTTTTGTGCCAGGCGCGGCGCCAAGTGGGAAAGGGTGGTTTTGAGGCTGAAGGCAGCAGGAAAGCCTGCAGCCCCCAGGTGTGTGGGGCTACGCAAGCGGTTCCCAAAGAGCTTTAGAAGAAGGCGTAGTTTTCCCTGCTGGCTCTTTGGGCGTGGGACCCATCTCCAGACATATGGCCATTTTTGTGCCTGGCGCGGCGCCAAGTGGGAAAGGGTGGTTTTGAGGCTGAAGGCAGCAGGAAAGCCTGCAGCCCCCAGGTGTGTGGGGCTACGCAAGCGGTTCCCAAAGAGCTTTAGAAGAAGGCATAGTTTTCCCTGCTGGCTCTTTGGGCGTGGGACCCATCTCCAGACATATGGCCATTTTTGTGCCTGGCGCGGCGCCAAGTGGGAAAGGGTGGTTTTGAGGCTGAAGGCAGCAGGAAAGCCTGCAGCCCCCAGGTCTGTGGGTCTAGGCAAGAGTTTCCCAAAGAGCTTTAGAAGAAGGCGTAGTTTTCCCTGCTGGCTCTTTGGGCGTGGGACCCATCTCCAGACATATGGCCATTTTTGTGCCTGGCGCGGCGCCAAGTGGGAAAGGGTGGTTTTGAGGCTGAAGGCAGCAGGAAAGCCTGCAGCCCCCAGGTGTGTGGGGCTACGCAAGCGGTTCCCAAAGAGCTTTAGAACAAGGCATAGTTTTCCCTGCTGGCTCTTTGGGCGTGGGACCCATCTCCAGACATATGGCCATTTTTGTGCCTGGCGCGGCGCCAAGTGGGAAAGGGTGGTTTTGAGGCTGAAGGCAGCAGGAAAGCCTGCAGCCCCCAGGTGTGTGGGGCTACGCAAGCGGTTCCCAAAGAGCTTTAGAAGAAGGCGTAGTTTTCCCTGCTGGCTCTTTGGGCGTGGGACCCATCTCCAGACATATGGCCATTTTTGTGCCTGGCGCGGCGCCAAGTGGGAAAGGGTGGTTTTGAGGCTGAAGGCAGCAGGAAAGCCTGCAGCCCCCAGGTGTGTGGGGCTACGCAAGCGGTTCCCAAAGAGCTTTAGAAGAAGGCATAGTTTTCCCTGCTGGCTCTTTGGGCTTTGGACCCATGTTCAGACATATGGCCATTTTTGTGCCTGGCGCGGCGCCAAGTGGGAAAGGGTGGTTTTGAGGCTGAAGGCAGCAGGAAAGCCTGCAGCCCCCAGGTGTGTGGGGCTACGCAAGCGGTTCCCAAAGAGCTTTAGAAGAAGGCATAGTTTTCCCTGCTGGCTCTTTGGGCGTGGGACCAATCTCCAGACATAGGGCATTTTTGTCCCTGGCGCGGCGCCAAGTGGGAAAGGGTGGTTTTGAGGCTGAAGGCAGCAGGAAAGCCTGCAGCCCCCAGGTCTGTGGGTCTAGGCAAGAGTTTCCCAAAGAGCTTTAGAACAAGGCATAGTTTTCCCTGCTGGCTCTTTGGGCGTGGGACCCATGTCCAGACATATGGCCATTTTTGTGCCTGGCGCGGCGCCAAGTGGGAAAGGGTGGTTTTGAGGCTGAAGGCAGCAGGAAAGCCTGCAGCCCCCAGGTGTGTGGGGCTACGCAAGCGGTTCCCAAAGAGCTTTAGAAGAAGGCATAGTTTTCCCTGCTGGCTCTTTGGGCGTGGGACCAATCTCCAGACATATGGCCATTTTTGTGCCTGGCGCGGCGCCAAGTGGAAAAGGGTGGTTTTGAGGCTGAAGGCAGCAGGAAAGCCTGCAGCCCCCAGGTGTGTGGGGCTACGCAAGCGGTTCCCAAAGAGCTTTAGAAGAAGGCATAGTTTTCCCTGCTGGCTCTTTGGGCGTGGGACCCATGTCCAGACATATGGCCATTTTTGTGCCAGGCGCGGCGCCAAGTGGGAAAGGGTGGTTTTGAGGCTGAAGGCAGCAGGAAAGCCTGCAGCCCCCAGGTGTGTGGGGCTACGCAAGCGGTTCCCAAAGAGCTTGAGAACAAGGCATAGTTTTCCCTGCTGGCTCTTTGGGCGTGGGACCCATGTCCAGACATATGGCCATTTTTGTGCCTGGCGCGGCGCCAAGTGGGAAAGGGTGGTTTTGAGGCTGAAGGCAGCAGGAAAGCCTGCAGCCCCCAGGTGTGTGGGGCTACGCAAGCGGTTCCCAAAGAGCTTTAGAAGAAGGTGTAGTTTTCCCTGCTGGCTCTTTGGGCGTGGGACCCATCTCCAGCCATATGGCCATTCTTGTGCCTGGCGCGGCGCCAAGTGGGAAAGGGTGGTTTTGAGGCTGAAGGCAGCAGGAAAGCCTGCAGCCCCAAGTTCTCTGGGGCTATGCAAGGGGTTCCCAAAGAGCTTTCAACAAGCCACAGTTTTCCCTCTTGGCTCTTTGGGCGTGGGAGCAATCGCCAGACATATAGATATTTTGGAGCCTGGCGTGGTGCCAAGTGGGAAAGGGTGGTTTTGAGGCTGAAGGCAGCAGGAAAGCCTGCAGCCCCCAGGTGTGTGAGGCTACGCAAGCGGTTCCCAAAGAGCTTTAGAAGAAGGCATAGTTTTCCCTACTGGCTCTTTGGGCGTGGTACCCATGTCCAGACATATGGCCATTTTTGTGCCAGGCGCGGCGCCAAGTGGGAAAGGGTGGTTTTGAGGCTGAAGGCAGCAGGAAAGCCTGCAGCCCCCAGGTGTGTGGGGCTACGCAAGCGGTTCCCAAAGAGCTTTAGAAGAAGGCGTAGTTTTCCCTGCTGGCTCTTTGGGCGTGGGACCCATCTCCAGACATATGGCCATTTTTGTGCCTGGCGCGGCGCCAAGTGGGAAAGGGTGGTTTTGAGGCTGAAGGCAGCAGGAAAGCCTGCAGCCCCCAGGTCTGTGGGGCTACGCAAGCAGTTCCCAAAGAGCTTTAGAAGAAGGCGTAGTTTTCCCTGCTGGCTCTTTGGGCGTGGGACCCATCTCCAGACATATGGCCATTCTTTTGCCTGGCGCGGCGCCAAGTGGGAAAGGGTGGTTTTGAGGCTGAAGGCAGCAGGAAAGCCTGCAGCCCCCAGGTGTGTGGGGCTACGCAAGCGGTTCCCAAAGAGCTTTAGAATAAGGCATAGTTTTCCCTGCTGGCTCTTTGGGCGTGGGACCAATCTCCAGACATATGGCCATTTTTGTGCCTGGCGCGGCGCCAAGTGGGAAAGGGTGGTTTTGAGGCTGAAGGCAGCAGGAAAGCCTGCAGCCCCCAGGTGTGTGGGGCTACGCAAGCGGTTCCCAAAGAGCTTTAGAAGAAGGCGTAGTTTTCCCTGCTGGCTCTTTGGGCGTGGGACCCATGTCCAGACATATGGCCATTTTTGTGCCTGGCGCGGCGCCAAGTGGGAAAGGGTGGTTTTGAGGCTGAAGGCAGCAGGAAAGCCTGCAGCCCCCAGGTGTGTGGGGCTACGCAAGCGGTTCCCAAAGAGCTTTAGAAGAAGGCGTAGTTTTCCCTGCTGGCTCCTTGGGCGTGGGACCAGTCTCCAGCCATATGGCCATTTTTGTGCCTGGCGCGGCGCCAAGTGGAAAAGGGTGGTTTTGAGGCTGAAGGCAGCAGGAAAGCCTGCAGCCCCCAGGTGTGTGGGGCTACGCAAGCGGTTCCCAAAGAGCTTTAGAAGAAGGCATAGTTTTCCCTGCTGGCTCTTTGGGCGTGGGACCCATGTCCAGACATATGGCCATTTTTGTGCCAGGCGCGGCGCCAAGTGGGAAAGGGTGGTTTTGAGGCTGAAGGCAGCAGGAAAGCCTGCAGCCCCCAGGTGTGTGGGGCTACGCAAGCGGTTCCCAAAGAGCTTTAGAAGAAGGCATAGTTTTCCCTGCTGGCTCTTTGGGCGTGGGACCCATCTCCACACATATGGCCATTTTTGTGCCTGGCGCGGCGCCAAGTGGGAAAGGGTGGTTTTGAGGCTGAAGGCAGCAGGAAAGCCTGCAGCCCCCAGGTGTGTGGGGCTACGCAAGCGGTTCCCAAAGAGCTTTAGAAGAAGGCATAGTTTTCCCTGCTGGCTCTTTGGGCGTGGGACCCATCTCCAGACATATGGCCATTTTTGTGCCTGGCGCGGCGCCAAGTGGGAAAGGGTGGTTTTGAGGCTGAAGGCAGCAGGAAAGCCTGCAGCCCCCAGGTCTGTGTGTCTAGGCAAGAGTTTCCCAAAGAGCTTTAGAAGAAGGCGTAGTTTTCCCTGCTGGCTCTTTGGGCGTGGGACCCATCTCCAGACATATGGCCATTTTTGTGCCTGGCGCGGCGCCAAGTGGGAAAGGGTGGTTTTGAGGCTGAAGGCAGCAGGAAAGCCTGCAGCCCCCAGGTGTGTGGGGCTACGCAAGCGGTTCCCAAAGAGCTTTAGAAGAAGGCATAGTTTTCCCTGCTGGCTCTTTGGGCGTGGGACCCATCTCCAGCCATATGGCCATTTTTGTGCCTGGCGCGGCGCCAAGTGGGAAAGGGTGGTTTTGAGGCTGAAGGCGCCAGGAAAGGCCACAGCCCCAAGTTCTCTGGGGCTATGCAAGCGGTTCCCAAAGAGCTTTCAACAAGCCACAGTTTTCCCTCTTGGCTCTTTGGGCATGGGAGCAATCGCCAGACATATAGATATTTTGGAGCCTGGCGTGGTGCCAAGTGGGAAAATGTGGTTTTGAGGCTGAAGGCAGCAGGAAAGCCTGCAGCCGCCAGGTGTGTGAGGCTACGCAAGCGGTTCCCAAAGAGCTTTAGAAGAAGGCATAGTTTTCCCTGCTGGCTCTTTGGGCGTGGTACCCATGTCCAGACATATGGCCATTTTTGTGCCAGGCGCGGCGCCAAGTGGGAAAGGGTGGTTTTGAGGCTGAAGGCAGCAGGAAAGCCTGCAGCCCCCAGGTGTGTGGGGCTACGCAAGCGGTTCCCAAAGAGCTTTAGAAGAAGGCGTAGTTTTCCCTGCTGGCTCTTTGGGCGTGGGACCCATCTCCAGACATATGGCCATTTTTGTGCCTGGCGCGGCGCCAAGTGGGAAAGGGTGGTTTTGAGGCTGAAGGCAGCAGGAAAGCCTGCAGCCCCCAGGTGTGTGGGGCTACGCAAGCGGTTCCCAAAGAGCTTTAGAAGAAGGCATAGTTTTCCCTGCTGGCTCTTTGGGCGTGGGACCCATCTCCAGACATATGGCCATTTTTGTGCCTGGCGCGGCGCCAAGTGGGAAAGGGTGGTTTTGAGGCTGAAGGCAGCAGGAAAGCCTGCAGCCCCCAGGTCTGTGGGTCTAGGCAAGAGTTTCCCAAAGAGCTTTAGAAGAAGGCGTAGTTTTCCCTGCTGGCTCTTTGGGCGTGGGACCCATCTCCAGACATATGGCCATTTTTGTGCCTGGCGCGGCGCCAAGTGGGAAAGGGTGGTTTTGAGGCTGAAGGCAGCAGGAAAGCCTGCAGCCCCCAGGTGTGTGGGGCTACGCAAGCGGTTCCCAAAGAGCTTTAGAACAAGGCATAGTTTTCCCTGCTGGCTCTTTGGGCGTGGGACCCATCTCCAGACATATGGCCATTTTTGTGCCTGGCGCGGCGCCAAGTGGGAAAGGGTGGTTTTGAGGCTGAAGGCAGCAGGAAAGCCTGCAGCCCCCAGGTGTGTGGGGCTACGCAAGCGGTTCCCAAAGAGCTTTAGAAGAAGGCGTAGTTTTCCCTGCTGGCTCTTTGGGCGTGGGACCCATCTCCAGACATATGGCCATTTTTGTGCCTGGCGCGGCGCCAAGTGGGAAAGGGTGGTTTTGAGGCTGAAGGCAGCAGGAAAGCCTGCAGCCCCCAGGTGTGTGGGGCTACGCAAGCGGTTCCCAAAGAGCTTTAGAAGAAGGCATAGTTTTCCCTGCTGGCTCTTTGGGCTTTGGACCCATGTTCAGACATATGGCCATTTTTGTGCCTGGCGCGGCGCCAAGTGGGAAAGGGTGGTTTTGAGGCTGAAGGCAGCAGGAAAGCCTGCAGCCCCCAGGTGTGTGGGGCTACGCAAGCGGTTCCCAAAGAGCTTTAGAAGAAGGCATAGTTTTCCCTGCTGGCTCTTTGGGCGTGGGACCAATCTCCAGACATAGGGCATTTTTGTCCCTGGCGCGGCGCCAAGTGGGAAAGGGTGGTTTTGAGGCTGAAGGCAGCAGGAAAGCCTGCAGCCCCCAGGTCTGTGGGTCTAGGCAAGAGTTTCCCAAAGAGCTTTAGAACAAGGCATAGTTTTCCCTGCTGGCTCTTTGGGCGTGGGACCCATGTCCAGACATATGGCCATTTTTGTGCCTGGCGCGGCGCCAAGTGGGAAAGGGTGGTTTTGAGGCTGAAGGCAGCAGGAAAGCCTGCAGCCCCCAGGTGTGTGGGGCTACGCAAGCGGTTCCCAAAGAGCTTTAGAAGAAGGCATAGTTTTCCCTGCTGGCTCTTTGGGCGTGGGACCAATCTCCAGACATATGGCCATTTTTGTGCCTGGCGCGGCGCCAAGTGGAAAAGGGTGGTTTTGAGGCTGAAGGCAGCAGGAAAGCCTGCAGCCCCCAGGTGTGTGGGGCTACGCAAGCGGTTCCCAAAGAGCTTTAGAAGAAGGCATAGTTTTCCCTGCTGGCTCTTTGGGCGTGGGACCCATGTCCAGACATATGGCCATTTTTGTGCCAGGCGCGGCGCCAAGTGGGAAAGGGTGGTTTTGAGGCTGAAGGCAGCAGGAAAGCCTGCAGCCCCCAGGTGTGTGGGGCTACGCAAGCGGTTCCCAAAGAGCTTGAGAACAAGGCATAGTTTTCCCTGCTGGCTCTTTGGGCGTGGGACCCATGTCCAGACATATGGCCATTTTTGTGCCTGGCGCGGCGCCAAGTGGGAAAGGGTGGTTTTGAGGCTGAAGGCAGCAGGAAAGCCTGCAGCCCCCAGGTGTGTGGGGCTACGCAAGCGGTTCCCAAAGAGCTTTAGAAGAAGGTGTAGTTTTCCCTGCTGGCTCTTTGGGCGTGGGACCCATCTCCAGCCATATGGCCATTCTTGTGCCTGGCGCGGCGCCAAGTGGGAAAGGGTGGTTTTGAGGCTGAAGGCAGCAGGAAAGCCTGCAGCCCCCAGGTGTGTGGGGCTACGCAAGCGGTTCCCAAAGAGCTTTAGAAGAAGGCGTAGTTTTCCCTGCTGGCTCTTTGGGCGTGGGACCCATCTCCAGACATATGGCCATTTTTGTGCCTGGCGCGGCGCCAAGTGGGAAAGGGTGGTTTTGAGGCTGAAGGCAGCAGGAAAGCCTGCAGCCCCCAGGTGTGTGGGGCTACGCAAGCGGTTCCCAAAGAGCTTTAGAACAAGGCATAGTTTTCCCTGCTGGCTCTTTGGGCGTGGGACCCATGTTCAGACATATGGCCATTTTTGTGCCTGGCGCGGCGCCAAGTGGGAAAGTGTGGTTTTGAGGCTGAAGGCAGCAGGAAAGGCCACAGGCCCAAGTTCTGTGGGGCTATGCAAGGGGATCTCAAAGAGCTTTAAACAAGCCACAGTTTTCCCTCTTGGCTCTTTGGGCGTGGGAGTAATCGCCAGACATATAGATATTTTGGAGCCTGGCACGGCGCAAAGTGGGAAAGGGTGGTTTTGAGGCTGAAGGCAGCAGGAAAGCCTGCAGCCCCCAGGTGTGTGGGGCTACGCAAGCGGTTCCCAAAGAGCTTTAGAAGAAGGCATAGTTTTCCCTGCTGGCTCTTTGGGCGTGGGACCCATCTCCAGACATATGGCCCTTTTTGTGCCTGGCGCGGCGCCAAGTGGGCAAGGGTGGTTTTGAGGCTGAAGGCAGCAGGAAAGCCTGCAGCCCCCAGGTGTGTGGGGCTACGCAAGCGGTTCCCAAAGAGCTTTAGAAGAAGGTGTAGTTTTCCCTGCTGGCTCTTTGGGCGTGGGACCCATGTCCAGACATATGGCCATTTTTGTGCCTGGCACGGTGCCAAGTGGGCAAGGGTGGTTTTGAGGCTGAAGGCAGCAGGAAAGCCTGCAGCCCCCAGGTGTGTGGGGCTACGCAAGCGGTTCCCAAAGAGCTTTAGAACAAGGCATAGTTTTCCCTGCTGGCTCTTGGGGCGTGGGACCCATGTTCAGACATATGGCCATTTTTGTGCCTGGCGCGGCGCCAAGTGGGAAAGGGTGGTTTTGAGGCTGAAGGCAGCAGGAAAGCCTGCAGCCCCCAGGTGTGTGGGGCTACGCAAGCGGTTCCCAAAGAGCTTTAGAAGAAGGCGTAGTTTTCCCTGCTGGCTCTTTGGGCGTGGGACCCATCTCCAGACATATGGCCATTTTTGTGCCTGGCGCGGCGCCAAGTGGGAAAGGGTGGTTTTGAGGCTGAAGGCAGCAGGAAAGCCTGCAGCCCCCAGGTGTGTGGGGCTACGCAAGCGGTTCCCAAAGAGCTTTAGAACAAGGCATAGTTTTCCCTGCTGGCTCTTTGGGCGTGGGACCCATGTTCAGACATATGGCCATTTTTGTGCCTGGCGCGGCGCCAAGTGGGAAAGGGTGGTTTTGAGGCTGAAGGCAGCAGGAAAGGCCACAGGCCCAAGTTCTGTGGGGCTATGCAATGGGATCTCAAAGAGCTTTAAACAAGCCACAGTTTTCCCTCTTGGCTCTTTGGGCGTGGGAGTAATCGCCAGACATATAGATATTTTGGAGCCTGGCACGGCGCAAAGTGGGAAAGGGTGGTTTTGAGGCTGAAGGCAGCAGGAAAGCCTGCAGCCCCCAGGTGTGTGGGGCTACGCAAGTGGTTCCCAAAGAGCTTTAGAAGAAGGCATAGTTTTCCCTGCTGGCTCTTTGGGCGTGGGACCCATCTCCAGACATATGGCCCTTTTTGTGCCTGGCGCGGCGCCAAGTGGGCAAGGGTGGTTTTGAGGCTGAAGGCAGCAGGAAAGCCTGCAGCCCCCAGGTGTGTGGGGCTACGCAAGCGGTTCCCAAAGAGCTTTAGAAGAAGGCATAGTTTTCCCTGCTGGCTCTTTGGGCGTGGGACCAATCTCCAGACATATGGCCATTTTTGTCCCTGGCGCGGCGCCAAGTGGGAAAGGGTGGTTTTGAGGCTGAAGGCAGCAGGAAAGCCTGCAGCCCCCAGGTCTGTGGGGCTACGCAAGCGGTTCCCAAAGAGCTTTAGAAGAAGGCGTAGTTTTCCCTGCTGGCTCTTTGGGCGTGGGACCCATGTCCAGACATATGGCCATTTTTGTGCCTGGCGCGGCGCCAAGTGGGAAAGGGTGGTTTTGAGGCTGAAGGCAGCAGGAAAGCCTGCAGCCCCCAGGTGTGTGGGGCTACGCAAGCGGTTCCCAAAGAGCTTTAGAAGAAGGCATAGTTTTCCCTGCTGGCTCTTTGGGCGTGGGACCAGTCTCCAGCCAAATGGCCATTTTTGTGCCTGGCGCGGCGCCAAGTGGAAAAGGGTGGTTTTGAGGCTGAAGGCAGCAGGAAAGCCTGCAGCCCCCAGGTCTGTGGGTCTAGGCAAGAGTTTCCCAAAGAGCTTTAGAAGAAGGCGTAGTTTTCCCTGCTGGCTCTTTGGGCGTGGGACCCATCTCCAGACATATGGCCATTTTTGTGCCTGGCGCGGCACCAAGTGGGAAAGGGTGGTTTTGAGGCTGAAGGCAGCAGGAAAGCCTGCAGCCCCCAGGTGTGTGGGGCTACGCAAGCGGTTCCCAAAGAGCTTTAGAAGAAGGCATAGTTTTCCCTGCTGGCTCTTTGGGCGTGGGACCCATGTCCAGACATATGGCCATTTTTGTGCCTGGCGCGGCGCCAAGTGGGAAAGGGTGGTTTTGAGGCTGAAGGCAGCAGGAAAGCCTGCAGCCCCCAGGTGTGTGGGGCTACGCAAGCGGTTCCCAAAGAGCTTTAGAAGAAGGCGTAGTTTTCCCTGCTGGCTCTTTGGGCGTGGGACCCATCTCCAGACATATGGCCATTTTTGTGCCTGGCACGGTGCCAAGTGGGCAAGGGTGGTTTTGAGGCTGAAGGCAGCAGGAAAGCCTGCAGCCCCCAGGTGTGTGGGGCTACGCAAGCGGTTCCCAAAGAGCTTTAGAACAAGGCATAGTTTTCCCTGCTGGCTCTTTGGGCGTGGGACCCATGTTCAGACATATGGCCATTTTTGTGCCTGGCGCGGCGCCAAGTGGGAAAGGGTGGTTTTGAGGCTGAAGGCAGCAGGAAAGCCTGCAGCCCCCAGGTGTGTGGGGCTACGCAAGCGGTTCCCAAAGAGCTTTAGAAGAAGGCGTAGTTTTCCCTGCTGGCTCTTTGGGCGTGGGACCCATCTCCAGACATATGGCCATTTTTGTGCCTGGCGCGGCGCCAAGTGGGAAAGGGTGGTTTTGAGGCTGAAGGCAGCAGGAAAGCCTGCAGCCCCCAGGTGTGTGGGGCTACGCAAGCGGTTCCCAAAGAGCTTTAGAAGAAGGCATAGTTTTCCCTGCTGGCTCTTTGGGCGTGGGACCCATGTTCAGACATATGGCCATTTTTGTGCCTGGCGCGGCGCCAAGTGGGAAAGGGTGGTTTTGAGGCTGAAGGCAGCAGGAAAGGCCACAGGCCCAAGTTCTGTGGGGCTATGCAAGGGGATCTCAAAGAGCTTTAAACAAGCCACAGTTTTCCCTCTTGGCTCTTTGGGCGTGGGAGTAATCGCCAGACATATAGATATTTTGGAGCCTGGCACGGCGCAAAGTGGGAAAGGGTGGTTTTGAGGCTGAAGGCAGCAGGAAAGCCTGCAGCCCCCAGGTGTGTGGGGCTACGCAAGCGGTTCCCAAAGAGCTTTAGAAGAAGGCATAGTTTTCCCTGCTGGCTCTTTGGGCGTGGGACCAGTCTCCCCACATATGCCCATTTTTGTGCCTGGCGCGGCGCCAAGTGGGAAAGGGTGGTTTTGAGGCTGAAGGCAGCAGGAAAGCCTGCAGCCCCCAGGTGTGTGGGGCTACGCAAGCGGTTCCCAAAGAGCTTTAGAAGAAGGCATAGTTTTCCCTGCTGGCTCTTTGGGCGTGGGACCAGTCTCCAGCCATATGGCCATTTTTGTGCCTGGCGCGGCGCCAAGTGGGAAAGGGTGGTTTTGAGGCTGAAGGCAGCAGGAAAGCCTGCAGCCCCCAGGTGTGTGGGGCTACGCAAGCGGTTCCCAAAGAGCTTTAGAACAAGGCATAGTTTTCCCTGCTGGCTCTTGGGGCGTGGGACCCATGTTCAGACATATGGCCATTTTTGTGCCTGGCGCGGCGCCAAGTGGGAAAGGGTGGTTTTGAGGCTGAAGGCAGCAGGAAAGCCTGCAGCCCCCAGGTGTGTGGGGCTACGCAAGCGGTTCCCAAAGAGCTTTAGAAGAAGGCGTAGTTTTCCCTGCTGGCTCTTTGGGCGTGGGACCCATCTCCAGACATATGGCCATTTTTGTGCCTGGCACGGCGCCAAGTGGGAAAGGGTGGTTTTGAGGCTGAAGGCAGCAGGAAAGCCTGCAGCCCCCAGGTGTGTGGGGCTACGCAAGCGGTTCCCAAAGAGCTTTAGAACAAGGCATAGTTTTCCCTGCTGGCTCTTTGGGCGTGGGACCCATGTTCAGACATATGGCCATTTTTGTGCCTGGCGCGGCGCCAAGTGGGAAAGTGTGGTTTTGAGGCTGAAGGCAGCAGGAAAGGCCACAGGCCCAAGTTCTGTGGGGCTATGCAAGGGGATCTCAAAGAGCTTTAAACAAGCCACAGTTTTCCCTCTTGGCTCTTTGGGCGTGGGAGTAATCGCCAGACATATAGATATTTTGGAGCCTGGCACGGCGCAAAGTGGGAAAGGGTGGTTTTGAGGCTGAAGGCAGCAGGAAAGCCTGCAGCCCCCAGGTGTGTGGGGCTACGCAAGCGGTTCCCAAAGAGCTTTAGAAGAAGGCATAGTTTTCCCTGCTGGCTCTTTGGGCGTGGGACCCATCTCCAGACATATGGCCCTTTTTGTGCCTGGCGCCGCGCCAAGTGGGCAAGGGTGGTTTTGAGGCTGAAGGCAGCAGGAAAGCCTGCAGCCCCCAGGTGTGTGGGGCTACGCAAGCGGTTCCCAAAGAGCTTTAGAAGAAGGTGTAGTTTTCCCTGCTGGCTCTTTGGGCGTGGGACCCATCTCCAGACATATGGCCATTTTTGTGCCTGGCACGGCGCCAAGTGGGCAAGGGTGGTTTTGAGGCTGAAGGCAGCAGGAAAGCCTGCAGCCGCCAGGTGTGTGGGGCTACGCAAGCGGTTCCCAAAGAGCTTTAGAAGAAGGCATAGTTTTCCCTGCTGGCTCTTTGGGCGTGGGACCCATGTCCAGACATATGGCCATTTTTGTGCCAGGCGCGGCGCCAAGTGGGAAAGGGTGGTTTTGAGGCTGAAGGCAGCAGGAAAGCCTGCAGCCCCCAGGTGTGTGGGGCTACGCAAGCGGTTCCCAAAGAGCTTGAGAACAAGGCATAGTTTTCCCTGCTGGCTCTTTGGGCGTGGGACCCATGTCCAGACATATGGCCATTTTTGTGCCTGGCGCGGCGCCAAGTGGGAAAGGGTGGTTTTGAGGCTGAAGGCAGCAGGAAAGCCTGCAGCCCCCAGGTGTGTGGGGCTACGCAAGCGGTTCCCAAAGAGCTTTAGAAGAAGGTGTAGTTTTCCCTGCTGGCTCTTTGGGCGTGGGACCCATCTCCAGCCATATGGCCATTCTTGTGCCTGGCGCGGCGCCAAGTGGGAAAGGGTGGTTTTGAGGCTGAAGGCAGCAGGAAAGCCTGCAGCCCCCAGGTGTGTGGGGCTACGCAAGCGGTTCCCAAAGAGCTTTAGAAGAAGGCGTAGTTTTCCCTGCTGGCTCTTTGGGCGTGGGACCCATCTCCAGACATATGGCCATTTTTGTGCCTGGCGCGGCGCCAAGTGGGAAAGGGTGGTTTTGAGGCTGAAGGCAGCAGGAAAGCCTGCAGCCCCCAGGTGTGTGGGGCTACGCAAGCGGTTCCCAAAGAGCTTTAGAACAAGGCATAGTTTTCCCTGCTGGCTCTTTGGGCGTGGGACCCATGTTCAGACATATGGCCATTTTTGTGCCTGGCGCGGCGCCAAGTGGGAAAGGGTGGTTTTGAGGCTGAAGGCAGCAGGAAAGGCCACAGGCCCAAGTTCTGTGGGGCTATGCAAGGGGATCTCAAAGAGCTTTAAACAAGCCACAGTTTTCCCTCTTGGCTCTTTGGGCGTGGGAGTAATCGCCAGACATATAGATATTTTGGAGCCTGGCACGGCGCAAAGTGGGAAAGGGTGGTTTTGAGGCTGAAGGCAGCAGGAAAGCCTGCAGCCCCCAGGTGTGTGGGGCTACGCAAGCGGTTCCCAAAGAGCTTTAGAAGAAGGCATAGTTTTCCCTGCTGGCTCTTTGGGCGTGGGACCCATCTCCAGACATATGGCCCTTTTTGTGCCTGGCGCGGCGCCAAGTGGGCAAGGGTGGTTTTGAGGCTGAAGGCAGCAGGAAAGCCTGCAGCCCCCAGGTGTGTGGGGCTACGCAAGCGGTTCCCAAAGAGCTTTAGAAGAAGGTGTAGTTTTCCCTGCTGGCTCTTTGGGCGTGGGACCCATGTCCAGACATATGGCCATTTTTGTGCCTGGCACGGTGCCAAGTGGGCAAGGGTGGTTTTGAGGCTGAAGGCAGCAGGAAAGCCTGCAGCCCCCAGGTGTGTGGGGCTACGCAAGCGGTTCCCAAAGAGCTTTAGAACAAGGCATAGTTTTCCCTGCTGGCTCTTGGGGCGTGGGACCCATGTTCAGACATATGGCCATTTTTGTGCCTGGCGCGGCGCCAAGTGGGAAAGGGTGGTTTTGAGGCTGAAGGCAGCAGGAAAGCCTGCAGCCCCCAGGTGTGTGGGGCTACGCAAGCGGTTCCCAAAGAGCTTTAGAAGAAGGCGTAGTTTTCCCTGCTGGCTCTTTGGGCGTGGGACCCATCTCCAGACATATGGCCATTTTTGTGCCTGGCGCGGCGCCAAGTGGGAAAGGGTGGTTTTGAGGCTGAAGGCAGCAGGAAAGCCTGCAGCCCCCAGGTGTGTGGGGCTACGCAAGCGGTTCCCAAAGAGCTTTAGAACAAGGCATAGTTTTCCCTGCTGGCTCTTTGGGCGTGGGACCCATGTTCAGACATATGGCCATTTTTGTGCCTGGCGCGGCGCCAAGTGGGAAAGGGTGGTTTTGAGGCTGAAGGCAGCAGGAAAGGCCACAGGCCCAAGTTCTGTGGGGCTATGCAATGGGATCTCAAAGAGCTTTAAACAAGCCACAGTTTTCCCTCTTGGCTCTTTGGGCGTGGGAGTAATCGCCAGACATATAGATATTTTGGAGCCTGGCACGGCGCAAAGTGGGAAAGGGTGGTTTTGAGGCTGAAGGCAGCAGGAAAGCCTGCAGCCCCCAGGTGTGTGGGGCTACGCAAGTGGTTCCCAAAGAGCTTTAGAAGAAGGCATAGTTTTCCCTGCTGGCTCTTTGGGCGTGGGACCCATCTCCAGACATATGGCCCTTTTTGTGCCTGGCGCGGCGCCAAGTGGGCAAGGGTGGTTTTGAGGCTGAAGGCAGCAGGAAAGCCTGCAGCCCCCAGGTGTGTGGGGCTACGCAAGCGGTTCCCAAAGAGCTTTAGAAGAAGGCATAGTTTTCCCTGCTGGCTCTTTGGGCGTGGGACCAATCTCCAGACATATGGCCATTTTTGTCCCTGGCGCGGCGCCAAGTGGGAAAGGGTGGTTTTGAGGCTGAAGGCAGCAGGAAAGCCTGCAGCCCCCAGGTCTGTGGGGCTACGCAAGCGGTTCCCAAAGAGCTTTAGAAGAAGGCGTAGTTTTCCCTGCTGGCTCTTTGGGCGTGGGACCCATGTCCAGACATATGGCCATTTTTGTGCCTGGCGCGGCGCCAAGTGGGAAAGGGTGGTTTTGAGGCTGAAGGCAGCAGGAAAGCCTGCAGCCCCCAGGTGTGTGGGGCTACGCAAGCGGTTCCCAAAGAGCTTTAGAAGAAGGCATAGTTTTCCCTGCTGGCTCTTTGGGCGTGGGACCAGTCTCCAGCCAAATGGCCATTTTTGTGCCTGGCGCGGCGCCAAGTGGAAAAGGGTGGTTTTGAGGCTGAAGGCAGCAGGAAAGCCTGCAGCCCCCAGGTCTGTGGGTCTAGGCAAGAGTTTCCCAAAGAGCTTTAGAAGAAGGCGTAGTTTTCCCTGCTGGCTCTTTGGGCGTGGGACCCATCTCCAGACATATGGCCATTTTTGTGCCTGGCGCGGCACCAAGTGGGAAAGGGTGGTTTTGAGGCTGAAGGCAGCAGGAAAGCCTGCAGCCCCCAGGTGTGTGGGGCTACGCAAGCGGTTCCCAAAGAGCTTTAGAAGAAGGCATAGTTTTCCCTGCTGGCTCTTTGGGCGTGGGACCCATGTCCAGACATATGGCCATTTTTGTGCCTGGCGCGGCGCCAAGTGGGAAAGGGTGGTTTTGAGGCTGAAGGCAGCAGGAAAGCCTGCAGCCCCCAGGTGTGTGGGGCTACGCAAGCGGTTCCCAAAGAGCTTTAGAAGAAGGCGTAGTTTTCCCTGCTGGCTCTTTGGGCGTGGGACCCATCTCCAGACATATGGCCATTTTTGTGCCTGGCACGGTGCCAAGTGGGCAAGGGTGGTTTTGAGGCTGAAGGCAGCAGGAAAGCCTGCAGCCCCCAGGTGTGTGGGGCTACGCAAGCGGTTCCCAAAGAGCTTTAGAACAAGGCATAGTTTTCCCTGCTGGCTCTTTGGGCGTGGGACCCATGTTCAGACATATGGCCATTTTTGTGCCTGGCGCGGCGCCAAGTGGGAAAGGGTGGTTTTGAGGCTGAAGGCAGCAGGAAAGCCTGCAGCCCCCAGGTGTGTGGGGCTACGCAAGCGGTTCCCAAAGAGCTTTAGAAGAAGGCGTAGTTTTCCCTGCTGGCTCTTTGGGCGTGGGACCCATCTCCAGACATATGGCCATTTTTGTGCCTGGCGCGGCGCCAAGTGGGAAAGGGTGGTTTTGAGGCTGAAGGCAGCAGGAAAGCCTGCAGCCCCCAGGTGTGTGGGGCTACGCAAGCGGTTCCCAAAGAGCTTTAGAAGAAGGCATAGTTTTCCCTGCTGGCTCTTTGGGCGTGGGACCCATGTTCAGACATATGGCCATTTTTGTGCCTGGCGCGGCGCCAAGTGGGAAAGGGTGGTTTTGAGGCTGAAGGCAGCAGGAAAGGCCACAGGCCCAAGTTCTGTGGGGCTATGCAAGGGGATCTCAAAGAGCTTTAAACAAGCCACAGTTTTCCCTCTTGGCTCTTTGGGCGTGGGAGTAATCGCCAGACATATAGATATTTTGGAGCCTGGCACGGCGCAAAGTGGGAAAGGGTGGTTTTGAGGCTGAAGGCAGCAGGAAAGCCTGCAGCCCCCAGGTGTGTGGGGCTACGCAAGCGGTTCCCAAAGAGCTTTAGAAGAAGGCATAGTTTTCCCTGCTGGCTCTTTGGGCGTGGGACCAGTCTCCCCACATATGGCCATTTTTGTGCCTGGCGCGGCGCCAAGTGGGAAAGGGTGGTTTTGAGGCTGAAGGCAGCAGGAAAGCCTGCAGCCCCCAGGTGTGTGGGGCTACGCAAGCGGTTCCCAAAGAGCTTTAGAAGAAGGCATAGTTTTCCCTGCTGGCTCTTTGGGCGTGGGACCAGTCTCCAGCCATATGGCCATTTTTGTGCCTGGCGCGGCGCCAAGTGGGAAAGGGTGGTTTTGAGGCTGAAGGCAGCAGGAAAGCCTGCAGCCCCCAGGTGTGTGGGGCTACGCAAGCGGTTCCCAAAGAGCTTTAGAACAAGGCATAGTTTTCCCTGCTGGCTCTTGGGGCGTGGGACCCATGTTCAGACATATGGCCATTTTTGTGCCTGGCGCGGCGCCAAGTGGGAAAGGGTGGTTTTGAGGCTGAAGGCAGCAGGAAAGCCTGCAGCCCCCAGGTGTGTGGGGCTACGCAAGCGGTTCCCAAAGAGCTTTAGAAGAAGGCGTAGTTTTCCCTGCTGGCTCTTTGGGCGTGGGACCCATCTCCAGACATATGGCCATTTTTGTGCCTGGCACGGCGCCAAGTGGGAAAGGGTGGTTTTGAGGCTGAAGGCAGCAGGAAAGCCTGCAGCCCCCAGGTGTGTGGGGCTACGCAAGCGGTTCCCAAAGAGCTTTAGAACAAGGCATAGTTTTCCCTGCTGGCTCTTTGGGCGTGGGACCCATGTTCAGACATATGGCCATTTTTGTGCCTGGCGCGGCGCCAAGTGGGAAAGTGTGGTTTTGAGGCTGAAGGCAGCAGGAAAGGCCACAGGCCCAAGTTCTGTGGGGCTATGCAAGGGGATCTCAAAGAGCTTTAAACAAGCCACAGTTTTCCCTCTTGGCTCTTTGGGCGTGGGAGTAATCGCCAGACATATAGATATTTTGGAGCCTGGCACGGCGCAAAGTGGGAAAGGGTGGTTTTGAGGCTGAAGGCAGCAGGAAAGCCTGCAGCCCCCAGGTGTGTGGGGCTACGCAAGCGGTTCCCAAAGAGCTTTAGAAGAAGGCATAGTTTTCCCTGCTGGCTCTTTGGGCGTGGGACCCATCTCCAGACATATGGCCCTTTTTGTGCCTGGCGCCGCGCCAAGTGGGCAAGGGTGGTTTTGAGGCTGAAGGCAGCAGGAAAGCCTGCAGCCCCCAGGTGTGTGGGGCTACGCAAGCGGTTCCCAAAGAGCTTTAGAAGAAGGTGTAGTTTTCCCTGCTGGCTCTTTGGGCGTGGGACCCATCTCCAGACATATGGCCATTTTTGTGCCTGGCACGGCGCCAAGTGGGCAAGGGTGGTTTTGAGGCTGAAGGCAGCAGGAAAGCCTGCAGCCGCCAGGTGTGTGGGGCTACGCAAGCGGTTCCCAAAGAGCTTTAGAAGAAGGCATAGTTTTCCCTGCTGGCTCTTTGGGCGTGGGACCCATGTTCAGACATATGGCCATTTTTGTGCCTGGCGCGGCGCCAAGTGGGAAAGGGTGGTTTTGAGGCTGAAGGCAGCAGGAAAGCCTGCAGCCCCCAGGTGTGTGGGGCTACGCAAGCGGTTCCCAAAGAGCTTTAGAAGAAGGCATAGTTTTCCCTGCTGGCTCTTTGGGCGTGGGACCCATCTCCAGACATATGGCCATTTTTGTGCCTGGCGCGGCGCCAAGTGGGAAAGGGTGGTTTTGAGGCTGAAGGCAGCAGGAAAGCCTGCAGCCCCCAGGTCTTTGGGTCTAGGCAAGAGTTTCCCAAAGAGCTTTAGAAGAAGGCGTAGTTTTCCCTGCTGGCTCTTTGGGCGTGGGACCCATGTCCAGACATATGGCCATTTTTGTGCCTGGCGCGGCACCAAGTGGGAAAGGGTGGTTTTGAGGCTGAAGGCAGCAGGAAAGCCTGCAGCCCCCAGGTGTGTGGGGCTACGCAAGCGGTTCCCAAAGAGCTTTAGAAGAAGGCATAGTTTTCCCTGCTGGCTCTTTGGGCGTGGGACCCATGTCCAGACATATGGCCATTTTTGTGCCTGGCGCGGCACCAAGTGGGAAAGGGTGGTTTTGAGGCTGAAGGCAGCAGGAAAGCCTGCAGCCCCCAGGTGTGTGGGGCTACGCAAGCGGTTCCCAAAGAGCTTTAGAAGAAGGCATAGTTTTCCCTGCTGGCTCTTTGGGCGTGGGACCCATCTCCAGACATATGGCCATTTTTGTGCCTGGCGCGGCGCCAAGTGGGAAAGGGTGGTTTTGAGGCTGAAGGCAGCAGGAAAGCCTGCAGCCCCCAGGTGTGTGGGGCTACGCAAGCGGTTCCCAAAGAGCTTTAGAAGAAGGCTTAGTTTTCCCTGCTGGCTCTTTGGGCGTGGGACCCATCTCCAGACATATGGCCATTTTTGTGCCTGGCGCGGCGCCAAGTGGGAAAGGGTGGTTTTGAGGCTGAAGGCAGCAGGAAAGCCTGCAGCCCCCAGGTGTGTGGGGCTACGCAAGCGGTTCCCAAAGAGCTTTAGAAGAAGGCATAGTTTTCCCTGCTGGCTCTTTGGGCTTGGGACCAATCTCCAGACATATGGCCATTTTTGTGCCTGGCGCGGCGCCAAGTGGGAAAGGGTGGTTTTGAGGCTGAAGGCAGCAGGAAAGCCTGCAGCCCCCAGGTGTGTGGGGCTACGCAAGCGGTTCCCAAAGAGCTTTAGAAGAAGGCATAGTTTTCCCTGCTGGCTCTTTGGGCGTGGGACCAATCTCCAGACATATGGCCATTTTTGTGCCTGGCGCGGCGCCAAGTGGGAAAGGGTGGTTTTGAGGCTGAAGGCAGCAGGAAAGCCTGCAGTCCCCACGTGTGTGGGTCTAGGCAAGAGTTTCCCAAAGAGCTTTAGAACAAGGCATAGTTTTCCCTGCTGGCTCTTTGGGCGTGGGACCCATGTCCAGACATATGGCCATTTTTGTGCCTGGCGCGGCGCCAAGTGGGAAAGGGTGGTTTTGAGGCTGAAGGCAGCAGGAAAGCCTGCAGCCCCCAGGTCTGTGGGGCTACGCAAGCGGTTCCCAAAGAGCTTTAGAAGAAGGCATAGTTTTCCCTGCTGGCTCTTTGGGCGTGGGACCAGTCTCCCCACATATGGCCATTTTTGTGCCTGGCGCGGCGCCAAGTGGGCAAGGGTGGTTTTGAGGCTGAAGGCAGCAGGAAAGCCTGCAGCCCCCAGGTGTGTGGGGCTACGCAAGCGGTTCCCAAAGAGCTTTAGAACAAGGCATAGTTTTCCCTGCTGGCTCTTGGGGCGTGGGACCCATGTTCAGACATATGGCCATTTTTGTGCCTGGCGCGGCGCCAAGTGGGAAAGGGTGGTTTTGAGGCTGAAGGCAGCAGGAAAGCCTGCAGCCCCCAGGTGTGTGGGGCTACGCAAGCGGTTCCCAAAGAGCTTTAGAAGAAGGCGTAGTTTTCCCTGCTGGCTCTTTGGGCGTGGGACCCATCTCCAGACATATGGCCATTTTTGTGCCTGGCGCGGCGCCAAGTGGGAAAGGGTGGTTTTGAGGCTGAAGGCAGCAGGAAAGCCTGCAGCCCCCAGGTGTGTGGGGCTACGCAAGCGGTTCCCAAAGAGCTTTAGAACAAGGCATAGTTTTCCCTGCTGGCTCTTTGGGCGTGGGACCCATGTTCAGACATATGGCCATTTTTGTGCCTGGCGCGGCGCCAAGTGGGAAAGGGTGGTTTTGAGGCTGAAGGCAGCAGGAAAGGCCACAGGCCCAAGTTCTGTGGGGCTATGCAAGGGGATCTCAAAGAGCTTTAAACAAGCCACAGTTTTCCCTCTTGGCTCTTTGGGCGCGGGAGTAATCGCCAGACATATAGATATTTTGGAGCCTGGCACGGCGCAAAGTGGGCAAGGGTGGTTTTGAGGCTGAAGGCAGCAGGAAAGCCTGCAGCCCCCAGGTGTGTGGGGCTACGCAAGCGGTTCCCAAAGAGCTTTAGAAGAAGGCGTAGTTTTCCCTGCTGGCTCTTTGGGCGTGGGACCCATCTCCAGACATATGGCCATTTTTGTGCCTGGCGCGGCGCCAAGTGGGCAAGGGTGGTTTTGAGGCTGAAGGCAGCAGGAAAGCCTGCATCCCCCAGGTGTGTGGGGCTACGCAAGCGGTTCCCAAAGAGCTTTAGAAGAAGGTGTAGTTTTCCCTGCTGGCTCTTTGGGAGTGGGACCCATCTCCAGACATATGGCCATTTTTCTGCCTGGCACGGTGCCAAGTGGGCAAGGGTGGTTTTGAGGCTGAAGGCAGCAGGAAAGCCTGCAGCCCCCAGGTGTGTGGGGCTACGCAAGCGGTTCCCAAAGAGCTTTAGAACAAGGCATAGTTTTCCCTGCTGGCTCTTTGGGCGTGGGACCCATGTTCAGACATATGGCCATTTTTGTGCCTGGCGCGGCGCCAAGTGGGAAAGGGTGGTTTTGAGGCTGAAGGCAGCAGGAAAGCCTGCAGCCCCCAGGTGTGTGGGGCTACGCAAGCGGTTCCCAAAGAGCTTTAGAAGAAGGCGTAGTTTTCCCTGCTGGCTCTTTGGGCGTGGGACCCATCTCCAGACATATGGCCATTTTTGTGCCTGGCGCGGCGCCAAGTGGGAAAGGGTGGTTTTGAGGCTGAAGGCAGCAGGAAAGCCTGCAGCCCCCAGGTGTGTGGGGCTACGCAAGCGGTTCCCAAAGAGCTTTAGAACAAGGCATAGTTTTCCCTGCTGGCTCTTTGGGCGTGGGACCCATGTTCAGACATATGGCCATTTTTGTGCCTGGCGCGGCGCCAAGTGGGAAAGGGTGGTTTTGAGGCTGAAGGCAGCAGGAAAGGCCACAGGCCCAAGTTCTGTGGGGCTATGCAAGGGGATCTCAAAGAGCTTTAAACAAGCCACAGTTTTCCCTCTTGGCTCTTTGGGCGTGGGAGTAATCGCCAGACATATAGATATTTTGGAGCCTGGCACGGCGCAAAGTGGGAAAGGGTGGTTTTGAGGCTGAAGGCAGCAGGAAAGCCTGCAGCCCCCAGGTGTGTGGGGCTACGCAAGCGGTTCCCAAAGAGCTTTAGAAGAAGGCATAGTTTTCCCTGCTGGCTCTTTGGGCGTGGGACCAGTCTCCCCACATATGCCCATTTTTGTGCCTGGCGCGGCGCCAAGTGGGAAAGGGTGGTTTTGAGGCTGAAGGCAGCAGGAAAGCCTGCAGCCCCCAGGTGTGTGGGGCTACGCAAGCGGTTCCCAAAGAGCTTTAGAAGAAGGCATAGTTTTCCCTGCTGGCTCTTTGGGCGTGGGACCACTCTCCAGACATATGGCCATTTTTGTGCCTGGCGCGGCGCCAAGTGGGAAAGGGTGGTTTTGAGGCTGAAGGCAGCAGGAAAGCCTGCAGCCCCCAGGTGTGTGGGGCTACGCAAGCGGTTCCCAAAGAGCTTTAGAACAAGGCATAGTTTTCCCTGCTGGCTCTTTGGGCGTGGGACCCATGTTCAGACATATGGCCATTTTTGTGCCTGGCGGGGCGCCAAGTGGGAAAGGGTGGTTTTGAGGCTGAAGGCAGCAGGAAAGCCTGCAGCCCCCAGGTGTGTGGGGCTACGCAAGCGGTTCCCAAAGAGCTTTAGAAGAAGGCGTAGTTTTCCCTGCTGGCTCTTTGGGCGTGGGACCCATCTCCAGACATATGGCCATTTTTGTGCCTGGCGCGGCGCCAAGTGGAAAAGGGTGGTTTTGAGGCTGAAGGCAGCAGGAAAGCCTGCAGCCCCCAGGTGTGTGGGGCTACGCAAGCGGTTCCCAAAGAGCTTTAGAACAAGGCATAGTTTTCCCTGCTGGCTCTTTGGGCGTGGGACCCATGTTCAGACATATGGCCATTTTTGTGCCTGGCGCGGCGCCAAGTGGGAAAGTGTCGTTTTGAGGCTGAAGGCAGCAGGAAAGGCCACAGGCCCAAGTTCTGTGGGGCTATGCAAGGGGATCTCAAAGAGCTTTAAACAAGCCACAGTTTTCCCTCTTGGCTCTTTGGGCGTGGGAGTAATTCCAGACATATAGATATTTTGGAGCCTGGCACGGCGCAAAGTGGGAAAGGGTGGTTTTGAGGCTGAAGGCAGCAGGAAAGCCTGCAGCCCCCAGGTGTGTGGGGCTACGCAAGCGGTTCCCAAAGAGCTTTAGAAGAAGGCATAGTTTTCCCTGCTGGCTCTTTGGGCGTGGGACCCATCTCCAGACATATGGCCCTTTTTGTGCCTGGCGCGGCGCCAAGTGGGCAAGGGTGGTTTTGAGGCTGAAGGCAGCAGGAAAGCCTGCAGCCCCCAGGTGTGTGGGGCTACGCAAGCGGTTCCCAAAGAGCTTTAGAAGAAGGCATAGTTTTCCCTGCTGGCTCTTTGGGCGTGGGACCCATCTCCAGACATATGGCCATTTTTGTGCCTGGCACGGCGCCAAGTGGGCAATGGTGGTTTTGAGGCTGAAGGCAGCAGGAAAGCCTGCAGCCGCCAGGTGTGTGGGGCTACGCAAGCGGTTCCCAAAGAGCTTTATAATAAGGCATAGTTTTCCCTGCTGGCTCTTTGGGCGTGGGACCCATGTTCAGACATATGGCCATTTTTGTGCCTGGCGCGGCGCCAAGTGGGAAAGGGTGGTTTTGAGGCTGAAGGCAGCAGGAAAGCCTGCAGCCCCCAGGTGTGTGGGGCTACGCAAGCGGTTCCCAAAGAGCTTTAGAAGAAGGCATAGTTTTCCCTGCTGGCTCTTTGGGCGTGGGACCCATCTCCAGACATATGGCCATTTTTGTGCCTGGCGCGGCGCCAAGTGGGAAAGGGTGGTTTTGAGGCTGAAGGCAGCAGGAAAGCCTGCAGCCCCCAGGTCTGTGGGTCTAGGCAAGAGTTTCCCAAAGAGCTTTAGAAGAAGGCGTAGTTTTCCCTGCTGGCTCTTTGGGCGTGGGACCCATCTCCAGACATATGGCCATTTTTGTGCCTGACGCGGCACCAAGTGGGAAAGGGTGGTTTTGAGGCTGAAGGCAGCAGGAAAGCCTGCAGCCCCCAGGTGTGTGGGGCTACGCAAGCGGTTCCCAAAGAGCTTTAGAAGAAGGCGTAGTTTTCCCTGCTGGCTCTTTGGGCGTGGGACCAGTCTCCAGCCATATGGCCATTTTTGTGCCTGGCGCGGCGCCAAGTGGGAAAGGGTGGTTTTGAGGCTGAAGGCAGCAGGAAAGCCTGCAGCCCCCAGGTGTGTGGGGCTACGCAAGCGGTTCCCAAAGAGCTTTAGAAGAAGGCATAGTTTTCCCTGCTGGCTCTTTGGGCGTGGGACCCATGTTCAGACATATGGCCATTTTTGTGCCTGGCGCGGCGCCAAGTGGGAAAGGGTGGTTTTGAGGCTGAAGGCAGCAGGAAAGCCTGCAGCCCCCAGGTGTGTGGGGCTACGCAAGCGGTTCCCAAAGAGCTTTAGAAGAAGGCGTAGTTTTCCCTGCTGGCTCTTTGGGCGTGGGACCCATCTCCAGACATATGGCCATTTTTGTGCCTGGCGCGGCGCCAAGTGGGAAAGGGTGGTTTTGAGGCTGAAGGCAGCAGGAAAGCCTGCAGCCCCCAGGTGTGTGGGGCTACGCAAGCGGTTCCCAAAGAGCTTTAGAACAAGGCATAGTTTTCCCTGCTGGCTCTTTGGGCGTGGGACCCATGTTCAGACATATGGCCATTTTTGTGCCTGGCGCGGCGCCAAGTGGGAAAGGGTGGTTTTGAGGCTGAAGGCAGCAGGAAAGGCCACAGGCCCAAGTTCTGTGGGGCTATGCAAGGGGATCTCAAAGAGCTTTAAACAAGCCACAGTTTTCCCTCTTGGCTCTTTGGGCGCGGGAGTAATCGCCAGACATATAGATATTTTGGAGCCTGGCACGGCGCAAAGTGGGCAAGGGTGGTTTTGAGGCTGAAGGCAGCAGGAAAGCCTGCAGCCCCCAGGTGTGTGGGGCTACGCAAGCGGTTCCCAAAGAGCTTTAGAAGAAGGCGTAGTTTTCCCTGCTGGCTCTTTGGGCGTGGGACCCATCTCCAGACATATGGCCCTTTTTGTGCCTGGCGCCGCGCCAAGTGGGCAAGGGTGGTTTTGAGGCTGAAGGCAGCAGGAAAGCCTGCAGCCCCCAGGTGTGTGGGGCTACGCAAGCGGTTCCCAAAGAGCTTTAGAAGAAGGCATAGTTTTCCCTGCTGGCTCTTTGGGCGTGGGACCCATCTCCAGACATATGGCCATTTTTGTGCCTGGCGCGGCGCCAAGTGGGAAAGGGTGGTTTTGAGGCTGAAGGCAGCAGGAAAGCCTGCAGCCCCCAGGTGTGTGGGGCTACGCAAGCGGTTCCCAAAGAGCTTTAGAAGAAGGCTTAGTTTTCCCTCTTGGCTCTTTGGGCGTGGGACCCATCTCCAGACATATGGCCATTTTTGTGCCTGGCGCGGCGCCAAGTGGGAAAGGGTGGTTTTGAGGCTGAAGGCAGCAGGAAAGCCTGCAGCCCCCAGGTGTGTGGGGCTACGCAAGCGGTTCCCAAAGAGCTTTAGAAGAAGGCATAGTTTTCCCTGCTGGCTCTTTGGGCGTGGGACCCATCTCCAGACATATGGCCATTTTTGTGCCTGGCGCGGCGCCAAGTGGGAAAGGGTGGTTTTGAGGCTGAAGGCAGCAGGAAAGCCTGCAGCCCCCAGGTCTGTGGGTCTAGGCAAGAGTTTCCCAAAGAGCTTTAGAAGAAGGCGTAGTTTTCCCTGCTGGCTCTTTGGGCGTGGGACCCATCTCCAGACATATGGCCATTTTTGACCCTGACGCGGCACCAAGTGGGAAAGGGTGGTTTTGAGGCTGAAGGCAGCAGGAAAGCCTGCAGCCCCCAGGTGTGTGGGGCTACGCAAGCGGTTCCCAAAGAGCTTTAGAAGAAGGCATAGTTTTCCCTGCTGGCTCTTTGGGCGTGGGACCCATGTCCAGACATATGGCCATTTTTGTGCCTGGCGCGGCACCAAGTGGGAAAGGGTGGTTTTGAGGCTGAAGGCAGCAGGAAAGCCTGCAGCCCCCAGGTGTGTGGGGCTACGCAAGCGGTTCCCAAAGAGCTTTAGAAGAAGGCATAGTTTTCCCTGCTGGCTCTTTGGGCGTGGGACCCATGTTCAGACATATGGCCATTTTTGTGCCTGGGGCGGCGCCAAGTGGGAAAGGGTGGTTTTGAGGCTGAAGGCAGCAGGAAAGCCTGCAGCCCCCAGGTGTGTGGGGCTACGCAAGCGGTTCCCAAAGAGCTTTAGAAGAAGGCGTAGTTTTCCCTGCTGGCTCTTTGGGCATGGGACCCATCTCCAGACATATGGCCATTTTTGTGCCTGGCGCGGCGCCAAGTGGGAAAGGGTGGTTTTGAGGCTGAAGGCAGCAGGAAAGCCTGCAGCCCCCAGGTGTGTGGGGCTACGCAAGCGGTTCCCAAAGAGCTTTAGAAGAAGGCATAGTTTTCCCTGCTGGCTCTTTGGGCGTGGGACCCATCTCCAGACATATGGCCATTTTTGTGCCTGGCGCGGCGCCAAGTGGGAAAGGGTGGTTTTGAGGCTGAAGGCAGCAGGAAAGCCTGCAGTCCCCAGGTGTGTGGGTCTAGGCAAGAGTTTCCCAAAGAGCTTTAGAAGAAGGCATAGTTTTCCCTACTGGCTCTTTGGGCGTGGGACCCATGTCCAGACATATGGCCATTTTTGTGCCTGGCGCGGCGCCAAGTGGGAAAGGGTGGTTTTGAGGCTGAAGGCAGCAGGAAAGCCTGCA
This sequence comes from Rissa tridactyla, assembly GCF_028500815.1. NCBI lineage: Eukaryota > Metazoa > Chordata > Aves > Charadriiformes > Laridae > Rissa > Rissa tridactyla. The sequence goes on from NC_071471.1 coordinate 10,439,007, forward strand.
GCCCCCAGGTGTGTGGGGCTACGCAAGCGGTTCCCAAAGAGCTTTAGAAGAAGGCATAGTTTTCCCTGCTGGCTCTTTGGGCGTGGGACCAGTCTCCCCACATATGGCCATTTTTGTGCCTGGCACGGCGCCAAGTGGAAAAGGGTGGTTTTGAGGCTGAAGGCAGCAGGAAAGCCTGCAGCCCCCAGGTGTGTGGGGCTACGCAAGCGGTTCCCAAAGAGCTTTAGAAGAAGGCGTAGTTTTCCCTGCTGGCTCTTTGGGCGTGGGACCCATGTCCAGACATATGGCCATTTTTGTGCCTGGCGCGGCGCCAAGTGGGAAAGGGTGGTTTTGAGGCTGAAGGCAGCAGGAAAGCCTGCAGCCCCCAGGTGTGTGGGGCTATGCAAGCGGTTCCCAAAGAGCTTTAGAAGAAGGCATAGTTTTCCCTGCTGGCTCTTTGGGCGTGGGACCCATCTCCAGCCATATGGCCATTTTTGTGCCTGGTGCGGCGCCAAGTGGGAAAGGGTGGTTTTGAGGCTGAAGGCAGCAGGAAAGGCCACAGCCCCAAGTTCTCTGGGGCTATGCAAGGGGTTCCCAAAGAGCTTTCAACAAGCCACAGTTTTCCCTCTTGGCTCTTTGGGCGTGGGAGCAATCGCCAGACATATAGATATTTTGGAGCCTGGCGCGGCGCCAAGTGGGAAAGTGTGGTTTTGAGGCTGAAGGCAGCAGGAAAGCCTGCAGCCCCCAGGTGTGTGGGGCTACGCAAGCGGTTCCCAAAGAGCTTTAGAAGAAGGCATAGTTTTCCCTGCTGGCTCTTTGGGCGTGGGACCAATCTCCAGCCATCTGGCCTTTTTTGTACTTGGCGTGGCGCCAAGTGGGAAAGGGTGGTTTTGAGGCTGAAGGCGCCAGGAAAAGCCACACCCCAAGTTCTGTGGGGCTATGCAAGGGGTTCCCAAAGAGCTTTAAACAAGCCACAGTTTTCCCTGCTGGCTCTTTGGGCGTGGGAGCAATCGCCAGACATATAGATATTTTGGAGCCTGGCGTGGTGCCAAGTGGGAAAGGGTGGTTTTGAGGCTGAAGGCAGCAGGAAAGCCTGCAGCCCCCAGGTGTGTGGGGCTACGCAAGCGGTTCCCAAAGAGCTTTAGAACAAGGCATAGTTTTCCCTGCTGGCTCTTTGGGCGTGGGACCCATGTCCAGACATATGGCCATTTTTGTGCCTGGCGCGGCGCCAAGTGGGAAAGGGTGGTTTTGAGGCTGAAGGCAGCAGGAAAGCCTGCAGCCCCCAGGTGTGTGGGGCTACGCAAGCGGTTCCCAAAGAGCTTGAGAACAAGGCATAGTTTTCCCTGCTGGCTCTTTGGGCGTGGGACCCATCTCCAGACATATGGCCATTTTTGTGCCTGGCGCGGCGCCAAGTGGGAAAGGGTGGTTTTGAGGCTGAAGGCAGCAGGAAAGCCTGCAGCCCCCAGGTGTGTGGGGCTACGCAAGCAGTTCCCAAAGAGCTTTAGAAGAAGGCATAGTTTTCCCTGCTGGCTCTTTGGGCGTGGGACCCATCTCCAGCCATATGGCCATTCTTGTGCCTGGCGCGGCGCCAAGTGGGAAAGGGTGGTTTTGAGGCTGAAGGCAGCAGGAAAGCCTGCAGCCCCCAGGTGTGTGGGGCTACGCAAGCGGTTCCCAAAGAGCTTTAGAAGAAGGCGTAGTTTTCCCTGCTGGCTCTTTGGGCGTGGGACCCATCTCCAGACATATGGCCATTTTTGTGCCTGGCGCGGCGCCAAGTGGGAAAGGGTGGTTTTGAGGCTGAAGGCAGCAGGAAAGCCTGCAGCCCCCAGGTGTGTGGGGCTACGCAAGCGGTTCCCAAAGAGCTTTAGAACAAGGCATAGTTTTCCCTGCTGGCTCTTTGGGCGTGGGACCCATCTCCAGCCATATGGCCATTTTTGTGCCTGGTGCGGCGCCAAGTGGGAAAGGGTGGTTTTGAGGCTGAAGGCAGCAGGAAAGGCCACAGCCCCAAGTTCTCTGGGGCTATGCAAGGGGTTCCCAAAGAGCTTTCAACAAGCCACAGTTTTCCCTGCTGGCTCTTTGGGCGTGGGAGCAATCGCCAGACATATAGATATTTTGGAGCCTGGCGCGGCGCCAAGTGGGAAAGTGTGGTTTTGAGGCTGAAGGCAGCAGGAAAGCCTGCAGCCCCCAGGTGTGTGGGGCTACGCAAGCGGTTCCCAAAGAGCTTTAGAAGAAGGCATAGTTTTCCCTGCTGGCTCTTTGGGCGTGGGACCCATCTCCAGCCATCTGGCCTTTTTTGTACTTGGCGTGGCGCCAAGTGGGAAAGGGTGGTTTTGAGGCTGAAGGCAGCAGGAAAGGCCACAGCCCCAAGTTCTGTGGGGCTATGCAAGGGGTTCCCAAAGAGCTTTAAAAAAGCCACAGTTTTCCCTGCTGGCTCTTTGGGCGTGGGAGCAATCGCCAGACATATAGATATTTTGGAGCCTGGCGTGGTGCCAAGTGGGAAAGGGTGGTTTTGAGGCTGAAGGCAGCAGGAAAGCCTGCAGCCCCCAGGTGTGTGGGGCTACGCAAGCGGTTCCCAAAGAGCTTTAGAAGAAGGCATAGTTTTCCCTGCTGGCTCTTTGGGCGTGGGACCCATGTCCAGACATATGGCCATTTTTGTGCCTGGCGCGGCGCCAAGTGGGCAAGGGTGGTTTTGAGGCTGAAGGCAGCAGGAAAGCCTGCAGCCCCCAGGTGTGTGGGGCTACGCAAGCGGTTCCCAAAGAGCTTTAGAACAAGGCATAGTTTTCCCTGCTGGCTCTTTGGGCGTGGGACCCATGTCCAGACATATGGCCATTTTTGTGCCTGGCGCGGCGCCAAGTGGGAAAGGGTGGTTTTGAGGCTGAAGGCAGCAGGAAAGCCTGCAGCCCCCAGGTGTGTGGGGCTACGCAAGCAGTTCCCAAAGAGCTTTAGAAGAAGGCGTAGTTTTCCCTGCTGGCTCTTTGGGCGTGGGACCCATCTCCAGACATATGGCCATTCTTGTGCCTGGCGCGGCGCCAAGTGGGAAAGGGTGGTTTTGAGGCTGAAGGCAGCAGGAAAGCCTGCAGCCCCCAGGTGTGTGGGGCTACGCAAGCGGTTCCCAAAGAGCTTTAGAAGAAGGCATAGTTTTCCCTGCTGGCTCTTTGGGCGTGGGACCCATGTCCAGACATATGGCCATTTTTGTGCCTGGCGCGGCGCCAAGTGGGAAAGGGTGGTTTTGAGGCTGAAGGCAGCAGGAAAGCCTGCAGCCCCCAGGTGTGTGGGGCTACGCAAGCAGTTCCCAAAGAGCTTTAGAAGAAGGCGTAGTTTTCCCTGCTGGCTCTTTGGGCGTGGGACCCATCTCCAGACATATGGCCATTCTTGTGCCTGGCGCGGCGCCAAGTGGGAAAGGGTGGTTTTGAGGCTGAAGGCAGCAGGAAAGCCTGCAGCCCCCAGGTCTGTGGGGCTACGCAAGCGGTTCCCAAAGAGCTTGAGAACAAGGCATAGTTTTCCCTGCTGGCTCTTTGGGCGTGGGACCAATCTCCAGCCATATGGCCATTTTTGTGCCTGGTGCGGCGCCAAGTGGGAAAGGGTGGTTTTGAGGCTGAAGGCAGCAGGAAAGGCCACAGGCCCAAGTTCTGTCGGGCTATGCAAGGGGATCTCAAAGAGCTTTAAACAAGCCACAGTTTTCCCTCTTGGCTCTTTGGGCGTGGGAGTAATCGCCAGACATATAGATATTTTGGAGCCTGGCACGGCGCAAAGTGGGAAAGGGTGGTTTTGAGGCTGAAGGCAGCAGGAAAGCCTGCAGCCCCCAGGTGTGTGGGGCTACGCAAGCGGTTCCCAAAGAGCTTTAGAAGAAGGCATAGTTTTCCCTGCTGGCTCTTTGGGCGTGGGACCCATCTCCAGCCATCTGGCCTTTTTTGTACTTGGCGTGGCGCCAAGTGGGAAAGGGTGGTTTTGAGGCTGAAGGCAGCAGGAAAGGCCACAGCCCCAAGTTCTGTGGGGCTATGCAAGGGGTTCCCAAAGAGCTTTAAAAAAGCCACAGTTTTCCCTGCTGGCTCTTTGGGCGTGGGAGCAATCGCCAGACATATAGATATTTTGGAGCCTGGCGTGGTGCCAAGTGGGAAAGGGTGGTTTTGAGGCTGAAGGCAGCAGGAAAGCCTGCAGCCCCCAGGTGTGTGGGGCTACGCAAGCGGTTCCCAAAGACCTTTAGAACAAGGCATAGTTTTCCCTGCTGGCTCTTTGGGCGTGGGACCCATGTCCAGACATATGGCCATTTTTGTGCCTGGCGCGGCGCCAAGTGGGAAAGGGTGGTTTTGAGGCTGAAGGCAGCAGGAAAGCCTGCAGCCCCCAGGTGTGTGGGGCTACGCAAGCGGTTCCCAAAGAGCTTTAGAACAAGGCATAGTTTTCCCTGCTGGCTCTTTGGGCGTGGGACCCATGTTCAGACATATGGCCATTTTTGTGCCTGGCGCGGCGCCAAGTGGGAAAGGGTGGTTTTGAGGCTGAAGGCAGCAGGAAAGCCTGCAGCCCCCAGGTGTGTGGGGCTACGCAAGCGGTTCCCAAAGAGCTTTAGAAGAAGGCATAGTTTTCCCTACTGGCTCTTTGGGCGTGGGACCAATCTCCAGACATATGGCCATTTTTGTGCCTGGCGCGGCGCCAAGTGGGCAAGGGTGGTTTTGAGGCTGAAGGCAGCAGGAAAGCCTGCAGCCCCCAGGTGTGTGGGGCTACGCAAGCGGTTCCCAAAGAGCTTTAGAAGAAGGCATAGTTTTCCCTGCTGGCTCTTTGGGCGTGGGACCCATGTCCAGACATATGGCCATTTTTGTGCCTGGCGCGGCGCCAAGTGGGAAAGGGTGGTTTTGAGGCTGAAGGCAGCAGGAAAGCCTGCAGCCCCCAGGTCTGTGGGGCTATGCAAGCAGTTCCCAAAGAGCTTTAGAAGAAGGCGTGGTTTTCCCTGCTGGCTCTTTGGGCGTGTGACCAATCTCCAGCCATATGGCCATTTTTGTGCCTGGTGCGGCGCCAAGTGGGAAAGGGTGGTTTTGAGGCTGAAGGCAGCAGGAAAGGCCACAGCCCCAAGTTCTCTCGGGCTATGCTAGGGGTTCCCAAAGAGCTTTCAACAAGCCACAGTTTTCCCTCTTGGCTCTTTGGGCGTGGGAGCAATCGCCAGACATATAGATATTTTGGAGCCTGGCGCGGCGCCAAGTGGGAAAGTGTGGTTTTGAGGCTGAAGGCAGCAGGAAAGCCTGCAGCCCCCAGGTGTGTGGGGCTACGCAAGCGGTTCCCAAAGAGCTTTAGAAGAAGGCATAGTTTTCCCTGCTGGCTCTTTGGGCGTGGGAGCAATCGCCAGCCATCTGGCCTTTTTTGTACTTGGCGTGGCGCCAAGTGGGAAAGGGTGGTTTTGAGGCTGAAGGCGCCAGGAAAAGCCACACCCCAAGTTCTGTGGGGCTATGCAAGGGGTTCCCAAAGAGCTTTAAACAAGCCACAGTTTTCCCTGCTGGCTCTTTGGGCGTGGGAGCAATCGCCAGACATATAGATATTTTGGAGCCTGGCGTGGTGCCAAGTGGGAAAGGGTGGTTTTGAGGCTGAAGGCAGCAGGAAAGCCTGCAGCCCCCAGGTGTGTGGGGCTACGCAAGCGGTTCCCAAAGAGCTTTAGAAGAAGGCATAGTTTTCCCTGCTGGCTCTTTGGGCGTGGGACCCATCTCCAGACATATGGCCATTTTTGTGCCTGGCGCGGCGCCAAGTGGGAAAGGGTGGTTTTGAGGCTGAAGGCAGCAGGAAAGCCTGCAGCCCCCAGGTGTGTGGGGCTACGCAAGCGGTTCCCAAAGAGCTTTAGAAGAAGGCGTAGTTTTCCCTGCTGGCTCTTTGGGCGTGGGACCCATGTCCAGACATATGGCCATTTTTGTGCCTGGCGCGGCGCCAAGTGGGAAAGTGTGGTTTTGAGGCTGAAGGCAGCAGGAAAGCCTGCAGCCCCCAGGTGTGTGGGGCTACGCAAGCGGTTCCCAAAGAGCTTTAGAAGAAGGCATAGTTTTCCCTGCTGTCTCTTTGGGCGTGGGACCCATGTCCAGCCATATGGCCATTTTTGTGCCTGGCGCGGCGCCAAGTGGGAAAGGGTGGTTTTGAGGCTGAAGGCAGCAGGAAAGCCTGCAGCCCCCAGGTCTGTGGGGCTACGCAAGCGGTTCCCAAAGAGCTTTAGAAGAAGGCATAGTTTTCCCTGCTGGCTCTTTGGGCGTGGGACCCATCTCTAGCCATATGGCCTTTTTTGTGCTTGGCGTGGCGCCAAGTGGGAAAGGGTGGTTTTGAGGCTGAAGGCAGCAGGAAAGCCTGCAGGCCCCAGGTCTGTGCGTCTAGGCAAGAGTTTCCCAAAGAGCTTTAGAACAAGGCATAGTTTTCCCTGCTGGCTCTTTGGGCGTGGGACCAGTCTCCCCACATATGGCCATTTTTGTGCCTGGCGCGGCGCCAAGTGGGAAAGGGTGGTTTTGAGGCTGAAGGCAGCAGGAAAGCCTGCAGCCCCCAGGTGTGTGGGGCTACGCAAGCGGTTCCCAAAGAGCTTTAGAAGAAGGCGTAGTTTTCGCTGCTGGCTCTTTGGGCGTGGGACCCATGTCCAGACATATGGCCATTTTTGTGCCTGGCGCGGCGCCAAGTGGGAAAGGGTGGTTTTGAGGCTGAAGGCAGCAGGAAAGCCTGCAGCCCCCAGGTGTGTGGGGCTATGCAAGCAGTTCCCAAAGGGCTTTAGAAGAAGGCGTGGTTTTCCCTGCTGGCTCTTTGGGCGTGGGACCAATCTCCAGCCATATGGCCATTTTTGTGCCTGGCGCGGCGCCAAGTGGGAAAGGGTGGTTTTGAGGCTGAAGGCAGCAGGAAAGCCCACAGCCCCAAGTTCTCTGGGGCTATGCAAGGGGTTCCCAAAGAGCTTTCAACAAGCCACAGTTTTCCCTCTTGGCTCTTTAGACGTGGGAGCAATCGCCAGACATATAGATATTTTGGAGCCTGGCGTGGCGCCAAGTGGGAAAGGGTGGTTTTGAGGCTGAAGGCAGCAGGAAAGCCTGCAGCCCCCAGGTGTGTGGGGCTACGCAAGCGGTTCCCAAAGAGCTTTAGAAGAAGGCGTAGTTTTCCCTGCTGGCTCTTTGGGCGTGGGACCAATCTCCAGCCATATGGCCATTTTTGTGCCTGGCGCGGCGCCAAGTGGGAAAGGGTGGTTTTGAGGCTGAAGGCAGCAGGAAAGCCTGCAGCCCCCAGGTGTGTGGGGCTACGCAAGCGGTTCCCAAAGAGCTTTAGAAGAAGGCATAGTTTTCCCTGCTGGCTCTTTGGGCGTGGGACCAATCTCCAGACATATGGCCATTTTTGTACCTGGCGCGGCGCCAAGTGGGAAAGGGTGGTTTTGAGGCTGAAGGCGCCAGGAAAGGCCACAGCCCCCAGGTGTGTGGGGCTACGCAAGCGGTTCCCAAAGAGCTTTAGAAGAAGGCATAGTTTTCCCTGCTGGCTCTTTGGGCGTGGGACCCATGTCCAGACATATGGCCATTTTTGTGCCTGGCGCGGCGCCAAGTGGGAAAGGGTGGTTTTGAGGCTGAAGGCAGCAGGAAAGCCTGCAGCCCCCAGGTGTGTGGGGCTACGCAAGCGGTTCCCAAAGAGCTTTAGAAGAAGGCATAGTTTTCCCTGCTGGCTCTTTGGGCGTGGGACCCATCTCCAGACATATGGCCATTTTTGTGCCTGGCGCGTCGCCAAGTGGGAAAGGGTGGTTTTGAAGCTGAAGGCAGCAGGAAAGCCTGCAGCCCCCAGGTGTGTGGGGCTACGCAAGCGGTTCCCAAAGAGCTTTAGAAGAAGGCATAGTTTTCCCTGCTGGCTCTTTGGGCGTGGGACCAATCTCCAGACATATGGCCATTTTTGTGCCTGGCGCGGCGCCAAGTGGGAAAGGGTGGTTTTGAGGCTGAAGGCAGCAGGAAAGCCTGCAGCCCCCAGGTGTGTGGGGCTACGCAAGCGGTTCCCAAAGAGCTTTAGAAGAAGGCGTAGTTTTCCCTGCTGGCTCTTTGGGCGTGGGACCCATGTCCAGACATATGGCCATTTTTGTGCCTTGCGCGGCGCCAAGTGGGAAAGGGTGGTTTTGAGGCTGAAGGCAGCAGGAAAGCCTGCAGCCCCCAGGTGTGTGGGGCTACGCAAGCGGTTCCCAAAGAGCTTTAGAAGAAGGCATAGTTTTCCCTGCTGGCTCTTTGGGCGTGGGACCAATCTCCAGACATATGGCCATTTTTGTGCCTGGCGCGGTGCCAAGTGGGAAAGGGTGGTTTTGAGGCTGAAGGCAGCAGGAAAGCCTGCAGCCCCCAGGTGTGTGGGGCTACGCAAGCGGTTCCCAAAGAGCTTTAGAAGAAGGCATAGTTTTCCCTGCTGGCTCTTTGGGCGTGGGACCCATCTCCAGACATATGGCCATTTTTGTGCCTGGCGCGGCGCCAAGTGGGAAAGGGTGGTTTTGAGGCTGAAGGCAGCAGGAAAGCCTGCAGCCCCCAGGTGTGTGGGGCTACGCAAGCGGTTCCCAAAGAGCTTTAGAAGAAGGCATAGTTTTCCCTGCTGGCTCTTTGGGCGTGGGACCCATGTCCAGACATATGGCCATTTTTGTGCCTGGCGCGGCGCCAAGTGGGAAAGGGTGGTTTTGAGGCTGAAGGCAGCAGGAAAGCCTGCAGCCCCCAGGTGTGTGGGGCTACGCAAGCGGTTCCCAAAGAGCTTTAGAACAAGGCATAGTTTTCCCTGCTGGCTCTTTGGGCGTGGCACCAGTCTCCCCACATATGGCCATTTTTGTGCCTGGCGCGGCGCCAAGTGGGAAAGGGTGGTTTTGAGGCTGAAGGCAGCAGGAAAGCCTGCAGCCCCCAGGTGTGTGGGGCTACGCAAGCGGTTCCCAAAGAGCTTTAGAACAAGGCATAGTTTTCCCTGCTGGCTCTTTGGGCGTGGGACCAATCTCCAGACATATGGCCCTTTTTGTGCCTGGCGCGGCGCCAAGTGGGAAAGGGTGGTTTTGAGGCTGAAGGCAGCAGGAAAGCCTGCAGCCCCCAGGTGTGTGGGGCTACGCAAGCGGTTCCCAAAGAGCTTTAGAAGAAGGCATAGTTTTCCCTGCTGGCTCTTTGGGCGTGGTACCCATGTCCAGACATATGGCCATTTTTGTGCCTGGCGCGGCGCCAAGTGGGAAAGGGTGGTTTTGAGGCTGAAGGCAGCAGGAAAGCCTGCAGCCCCCAGGTGTGTGGGGCTACGCAAGCGGTTCCCAAAGAGCTTTAGAAGAAGGCGTAGTTTTCCCTGCTGGCTCTTTGGGCGTGGGACCCATGTCCAGACATATGGCCATTTTTGTGCCTGGCGCGGCGCCAAGTGGGAAAGGGTGGTTTTGAGGCTGAAGGCAGCAGGAAAGCCTGCAGCCCCCAGGTGTGTGGGGCTACGCAAGCGGTTCCCAAAGAGCTTTAGAAGAAGGCGTAGTTTTCCCTGCTGGCTCTTTGGGCGTGGGACCCATGTCCAGACATATGGCCATTTTTGTGCCTTGCGCGGCGCCAAGTGGGAAAGGGTGGTTTTGAGGCTGAAGGCAGCAGGAAAGCCTGCAGCCCCCAGGTGTGTGGGGCTACGCAAGCGGTTCCCAAAGAGCTTTAGAAGAAGGCATAGTTTTCCCTGCTGGCTCTTTGGGCGTGGTACCCATGTCCAGACATATGGCCATTTTTGTGCCTGGCGCGGCGCCAAGTGGGAAAGGGTGGTTTTGAGGCTGAAGGCAGCAGGAAAGCCTGCAGCCCCCAGGTGTGTGGGGCTACGCAAGCGGTTCCCAAAGAGCTTTAGAACAAGGCATAGTTTTCCCTGCTGGCTCTTTGGGCGTGGGACC